>NC_082402.1:831748-891748 GCF_031168955.1 Gadus macrocephalus
AAAAAACTGCAATGCATTTCACAACAGCACCGCACGCTGTCACTATTTAACTATAAATATGTGCAGGGCGCTCCAACACTGGAGAAGTGTGCAGGTTTCATTTTGAGTGAACACGATTGATTACAGTTTTGATTTATTAAATAAATTCCACCAGCTGTAGGCTAATTATAAACGCGGGCGTAGACAGCAACAATCATCTTTATTACAAACGTTTAGGCCTGGACATGTTTGTGAGGTTTATGTCATATATAAGATTTAAAGATAAATACGGACTGTCCCAACTCTCCATCACAGTCATGCTTTAATGAACGTAAATGAAAATAATTAAACTTTAACTTTTAGGACAGAAAACGAAAGTACGGATGTTTTCCTAACTGATAACCAGTGTGTAATCCGACCCCGCGGGCTGGGTCCGGCTGCCAGTGGTTCAAACACCCTGCGCGGCGTCTGTGGGTTTCCGTAATTTGCATGCGGCTCGGTCAGGACCGCTATCCGCTCAGACACTTCCCGCTGGCCTCCGTCCAGAGGCACTTAATAACCGCACTGACAAACACACAGATCACACACGCAAATACACTCATTAAACACGCAAATGCACACATTACACACGCAAATACACACTGCGCAGTCAGATACACTGCTTCGGACATGGCAGCCTTTTACTGCATTATATATATCCTAAAGTGTATTATATATAGCCAAAAGGATATTGTATATAGCCTAAAGTAAATGATGTTGCCGAAAGTAGCCTATATGGTATGCAAGCGCGACTATGTAGACTATATTTCTACTTCGAGATAATACAAGTATTATTAATTATAGCTATTACTGGGCACATGCACGCGCACGCACACACACACACACACACACACACACACACACACACACACACACACACACACACACACACACACACACACACACACACACACACACACACCACACACACACACACACACACACACACACACACACAGCCATTCCTACCCACCCCCCCACCCCCCCCCACCCCCCCCCCCTTCCCACTCCATGGACAGACTGCTTCCACATTCCACCGGACATTCCTCTCGCGGGAGTGTTCGGGGGAACCATCGCGAGGTTTCCCCACTGCTAGGTGGTGTTTTTGGTGGCAGCGGTGAAGGTGGAGACTCCTGAACTTCCTCCAGCGGGAGAGACGTCGCTCTCTGCCCGGGACGGATGGACATACGACGGCGTGCGGATCAATACAGACTTGGCAGGCAGGAAACGGGCGGAGGACGTCGACAAAGAAGCGAGATAACGAGGAGCTTCCTGACCTGTGATATCTGGGAGTCTCTGGATGGGTGAGTACCGAGTACTCCGTAACGAGTAGTGAGTACTGAGACCCGACTACCGATTAGTCAGCACTGAGACCCGAATAGTGAGTTCGAGACCCGACTACCGATTAGCCAGTACTGAGTTCCCGAGTATTGAGTAGTGAGACCCGAGTACCGATCAGTGACTACCGATTAGTGAGTACTTAGACCCGAGTAGTGACTAATGAAACCGAGTGCTAATATTACCGAGTACCTAGTACCGAATAGTGAGTAGCGAGTACTGAGTAGTGCGTACTGAGACCCCAGTACTGAACGCTACCGATTAGTGAGTCGTGAATGCAGATAGTGAGTACCTAGTAGTGACCAGAGGGTACCGAGTACAGAGTTCCTAGTAGTTAGCAGAGAGTACCTAGTAGAGAGTAGTGAGAGCAGAGAGTAGTGAGCGCGCAGAGTAGTGATGTGGCGCGTGTGGATCTCCCTTCCATCATGATGTTCACCACCGGTGGAGCCGCAGCGTCAATACAGTCCTGACCACAGGGTCGGGTAGCATAAAGTTAGCACAACAGTTAGCTGCTTAACCTATTCACCCAGTCTGACAGCCAGTTAGCTGGTGAGCCCGCTAGTTAGCCAGCAGGCTAGCTGACTAGTTAGTCTAGTAAGCTAGTTTACCAGTTAGTAAATCAGTACGTTAACTAATTCGCCTGTTTGCTAGAGGTTGGGCCGCATTCCTTTTTTCACTCAATGCTAGGATCTTTAGTCTACACATGAATGACATGGTGACTATTATGGATTATTGGTGAACGATCAGCAGGTTGATTGATTGCAGATTGAATCATTAGTTAGTGAATTCGATTTGTTAGTGATGTGCTGAAGTCCAGTCGTATTCTTCATGTGTGCAGAGATACCCATCTATCTGAGTAGTGGGTTCATCCACCCAGGGAAGGTAAATGGCAGAATGTGGTTGTGAGTGAGTGAATAGTGCTGGAGGTAGAGGACAGGACATACTTTCTGTTTGACAGCCGAGGTCCCCACACCCTGCTCCACCACACGGACCACATCTTCGCCTTCCTCCCTCCTCCCTTCACCTCCTGATATACAGTCTGCTATGTAGACCAGCGGTTCCCAAACTTGGTCTGTCGGGAACCCCCCCTTTGGTTAACATACAGTCAGTAACTGCTACACACACACACACACACACACACACACACTCTACACTCTACACACACGCACAAACGCACAAGCACACACCCGTTCCCACAGTTCTGGGTTAAAGCAAATTTATTGGTTTCCTGGTGTACAAACAATCACTGCTCCCTTCAAATTAACCAGAATGCTCCCTCGCTCAGCTGAGTGTTGACTGTTGAGTACGAAGAGCAGCACGTCGTCTGCATGGGAGCGAATTTACAGGACAGCAGAACCTGGGACAAGTCACTCCTGTGCCTCAATGTGTCGCACATACACTATAAAAACAACGGTAGTTGTTGTGTTAAGTTGCCTGGCTGTCACTCACAGCCATGGTGTGTTTAGTCTCCGTTGACGTGGCCGTGGACTCAATGTTTGTCTCCTCTGCCTACAGAGCTTCAACATTTCCGAGGTGCTCGGAACCGCGTCAGATTGTGGTGTGAACGGTGACGACATTGTTCCTGGTTCTCACCGGTTGTCTCCTCGTAGGGCCACCGTAGAGTGTGACACTCGGGTGCACCGGCGCGCACGCACACTCATTTAAACTGTGTCACGAGCCTTGGTGCGCGGTCAGCCTGTGCTTTGATTCTAACCGTGTGTGATGTCGCTTTCCCCCTCCCTCCCTCCGATCCATCACATCTCCCTTCCATCCCGTCTCCCCCCCCCTCCCGACCCAGAGACCGGGACCTGTTATGCCCCCTTGCCTCAGGGCCTAGTCTCCCCCTCGGTCCGTTCAGCCCGGGCTATACAGTCAGGGCTGGGAGCCAGACGCAGGGCCTGCCCTTCCCTACAGCCGGGTTGACCTGCCTGTGTGTCTCCCAGCCAGGGTCGTGTGCCTGTGATGAGTGATGCTGTAGAATGAGGAGCAGCACAGTATGGTGGTGCTGCTGCTGACGGGGGTTCTTCTCTGTGCGTGTGTCCTGTGTGGAAGCATGGAGGAGTATAACCCGTTGGGCTCGGCAATCTCCCAGCCCGGTGTCTCCCCCCAGCCCCCAGAGTGTTTTAAGAGTGACTAGCCTGTTATTCAGCTTCCTTGCTATGCTGTGAAACGGGTTCTAGATCCAATCTACTCCACTTCTGTAGTTCCTACGTCTGTGCGCAGCCAGGCATGCAGGGTGTCTTCTAAACACGATGGTGCTTCAGTGGGGACAGTTATGACGAGGAGTTAAGGACTAAAGCAGTATGAATCTGTCTCTCAACACTAGGGGGATGCAGAAAGTACGCGTCCAAACATCTTTAAAACACACTTTCGAAACAGCATGCTCATCCGGTTTTAAATCCTCGTTTCCCTCCTGGTTCTCCTCTTACATCGAGGGTGGCAGTTAGGGTGGGGGCTGGTTGGTGTAGTGGTTTCGGGTGTCGGACCCCATCTGTAAGGTTTTGGGTTTGGCGCCCAAGTCTACCGCGGTGCTTATGAGCAGTGGGTGGGCGCTGTACTGTCCTCTCGTGGTCCCTGGGCCACTCTGAATCAGAGCACCTACCTGCGCCTTAATTACTGCTGTCAGTCACAGCTTAATGAAGACCAATACTTAAAAATAGATCTGGTCGTCATAGGTTCATGTAGTTTTATTCATTATTTTTTTCCTATAATTCTGTTATCTTACTGTCCTGCTGTACTTTCTGCTTTGGCAACCAGATCCCCCTTCTGGGATGATTAACGGCTCTGATATTAGTGGATGTTGCCCCAGGGCTCCGGAGGGGGAGCACTGAGGTGGGCTAAGCTCTCACTAAGGAATTCTCTCTGTCAGAGCTAGCCTCCGGTGGCACGTAACGCTGTGTCCCAACACGCCCGCGGTGCTAGCCTCAGCCCATAGTCTTCTACCTACAAGCGTAGCTTCACGCTACGGTTGTGTGATAGGGTTGCAAGGTTGTGTGATAGGGCAACGTGCTAAGGTTGAATGCAAGGGCTACCTGCTACGGTTGTATGCTAGGGCTACATGCTATGGTTCTATGCCAGGGCTACCTGCTAAGGTTGTAGGCTAGGGCTACATGCTATGGATATATGCCAGGGCTAGCTGCTAAGGTTGAATAGGGGTCTTTGCTAGGACATCATGCTACACTTTTATACAAAGCAAGGTTTTGGCTGCTGATGTTCTTTCCCGTGATGAGGGGTTTGAATCTTCTCTGGTTGGTTCTTATTGCACCGCAGGCAGGTGTGTGTGTGTGTGTGTGTGTGTGTGTGTGTGTGTGTGTGTGTGTGTGTGTGTGTGTGTGTGTGTGTGTGTGTGTGTGTGTGTGTGTGTGTGTGTGTGTTGTTTACCTGCATGCCCCCCACCTCTCCCCTCCCCAGTCTCTCTGGTAACCCACCAACACCACCCTGAGTGTCTGAGGGTTAAAGGAGGCCGTCTCTGACCCCGCCCCTAAACAGGAAGCGCTGTGTAAGGAGATAGGAAGTGCTGACCTGGAAGTTCTGCTCCTTCGGCTTCCTGTCGGGAACAACCTGACGGAGGACCGAGGGGTCTGACCACGGGGGCCTCGAGGGGCGGGGGGGACCGAGGTGTCTGACCACGGGGGCCCCCTCCACCACCGGGGGGCGGGGGGGGGCCGAGGTGTCTGACCACGGGGGCCTCCCCCACCACTGGGGGCCGTTGGTGTTTCCCAACCGGCGGTGACTCAGGGCTTTGAGCCGGCCGGGTGCTTTCACTTTATTCTGGTATCTGGCTGAAACAAAACCAAACGGAGCGCGTGCACGAGTTGCTAGGGTGACCCGCTGCTGAGATCTGGGAGGGCCGCACGTCTGGGCCCACGCAGACGTCCTGACCAGCAGAACGGGCGTGCACGGTCTGAGTAGCGCCGTGTGTTTAGTCTCTTAGTGTGTGTGGGGTACCCTGTTCTGATATGGTGTGTGTGTTTGTGTTACCCTGTTCTGATATGGGTTTTACCTTGTGTGTGTGTTTGTGTTACCTTGTTCTGATATGGGTTGTGTGTGTTTGTGTTACCTTGTTCTGATATGGGTTTTACCTTGTGTGTGTGTTTGTGTTACCTTGTTCTGATATGGGTTGTGTGTGTTTGTGTTACCTTGTTCTGATATGGGTTTTACCTTGTGTGTGTGTTTGTGTTACCTTGTTCTGATATGGGTTGTGTGTGTGTGTGAGTGTGTGTGTGAGTGTGTTTGTGTTACCTTGTTCTGATATGGGTTGTGTGTGTTTGTTACCTTGTCCTGTTATGGGTTTTACCTTGTGTGTGTTTGTGTTACCTTGTTCTGATATGGGTTTTACCTTGTGTGTGTTTGTGTTACCTTGTTCTGATATGGGTTTTACCTTGTGTGTGTGTTTGTGTTACCTTGTTCTGATATGGGTTTTACCTTGTGTGTGTGTTTGTGTTACCTTGTTCTGATATGGGTTGTGTGTGTTTGTGTTACCTTGTTCTGATATGGGTTTTACCTTGTGTGTGTGTTTGTGTTACCTTGTTCTGATATGGGTTTTACCTTTTCTGATATTGGTTGTGTGTGTGTGTGTGAGTGTGTGTGTGAGTGTGTTTGTGTTACCTTGTTCTGATATGGGTTGTGTGTGTTTGTTACCTTGTCCTGTTATGGGTTTTACCTTGTGTGTGTTTGTTACCTTGTCCTGTTATGGGTTTTACCTTGTGTGTGTTTGTGTTACCTTGTTCTGATATGGGTTGTGTGTGTTTGTTACCTTGTCCTGTTATGGGTTTTACCTTGTGTGTGTTTGTTACCTTGTCCTGATATGGGTTTTACCTTGTGTGTGTTTGTGTTACCTTGTCCTGATATGGGTTTTACCTTGTGTGTGTTTGTGTTACCTTGTCCTGATATGGGTCTCACCCTGGTGTGTGTGGGGGGTCTCTACTTCCTTGTGTTCTTGGTTTGTCATTAACCCGTGACCCAGCCGCAGACCCTGACCCGTGTGTGTATTGGGTTGACACCCTGCTCCTGAACCGCTCCCACGGAGAGCGGCGCTCGCTCTGCACCTGTCGCAGAGCGAGCGCTCTAGACTAGTAGCAGAGCTCCACAAAACACATTAACCATTTATAACACAATGTGCTTGAATACCCTGTGTGTGTGTGTGTGTGTGTGTGTGTGTGTGTGTGTGTGTGTGTGTGTGTGTGTGTGTGTGTGTGTGTGTGTGTGTGTGTGTGTGTGTGTGTGTGTGTGTGTGTGTGTGTGCATTATTTATCAATGACGATACACATCTGCATGTTAACAGTCCATGCTCTACAAATCCAAAATGAACAACGGTCAAATGCAACCATCGACCAGATGTTTCCATGACAACACTCGGGTCCGCTGCGCTGATAGAACGCCACAAGCCTGTTAGCTTGTTAGCCTGTCTGCTTTTAAGCATGTTAGCCCATTGGCATGTGAGCCTGTTGGCTTGTTGGCGTGTTTATTTTTGAGTCAGTTAGCCTGTTAGCATTGTTGGCAGGCCTGTTTGTTAAGGTCAGGCCTGTTTTATTAAGGTCCGGCCTGTTTGTTGAGTTCAGGCCTGTTTGTTGAGTTCAGGCCTGTTTGTTGAGTTCAGGCCTGTTTGTTGAGTTCAGGCCTGTTTGTTGAGTTCAGGCCTGTTTGTTGAGTTCAGGCCTGTTTGTTGAGTTCAGGCCTGTTAGGTTCAGGCCTGTTTGTGGAGTTCAGGCCTGTTTGAGGCTACGGTAAACAACATTGTTTTAAAGGATGGAGGTCTGTAGGATGTGTGTTTCGCAGTCGTACAGATACTTCATCACCCTCTAATGCAGCGGTTCTCGCCTCATGTTATTGGGTGTTTTCAAAGGTGCAGTGTGCAGGGCTTTGGTGGCATCTAGTGGTGAGGTTGCAGATTGCAGCCAACTGAATACCCCCTCTGAAGTCTGAATACCCTCTAAACTCCTCATCCGTCCCCACCACGTTGGAGGAGCTACACTGGACCGGGCTGGCCTTGTTAGGGGGCAGACGGTACCTTGACATGATGTCTTCATCTACAGCAGCTTCGGCCAAGTGTCAAGTGAAGAGATTTAGTTTCTTGATTCTAGTTTTTTCAAAAAGTAGTTCATCAATACTGAATATATATGAAACGGTTCCAGTACTCATTTCCACGCAGTATCGATGCACCTTTGGTGTGTGTGTGTGTGTGTGTGTGTGTGTGTGTGTGTGTGTGTGTGTGTGTGTGTGTGTGTGTGTGTGTGTGTGTGTGTGTGTGTGTGTGTGTGTGTGTGTGTTTCTCCGACACCCAGCGCTGTGGCCATAAAGCCCCCCTCCTCTCATTCAATCACTGTGCAATCGCTGGTCATTTTGCCGTCGTAACCATGTTATAGCCTTATATTTATCTTCTAATAAAAATCAAAAAATATATGCCCTCAATGTTACCCCAGTGGTATCATAAATGGTAGCTAATATCGATATTTTTCAAGATATGGTATCCATGTTTGTATCCTAGGTTAGAAAGCACCGCATCGTGACACTTGGGTTCAGGGTTGTTCCTGTGCCTTCAGATAGATAGCCTTCTTTCAGGACCACTGGAGGGCATTGGGTGGTGGTGGTTGATGATGATGAAGATGGTCCATGTTCCTAACCAAATCATCTGTTCTTTCTCTCTGACATTTCTCCTCTTTTTTGTCCCTCATTCCCTGCCATCCTTCTCTCTCTCTCTCTCTCTCTCTCTCTCTCTCTCTCTCTCTCTCTCTCTCTCTCTCTCTCTCTCTCTCTCTCTCTCTCTCTCTCTCTCTCTCTCTCTCTCTCTCTCTCTCTCTCTCTCTCTCTCTCTCTCTCTCTCTCTCTCTCTTCTCCCCCCCCCGGCTCACTTCCTGCGTGCGGCGGCCCTCTTCCTGCGGGTGCAGAGGTGCTGGTGGAGTACGAGTACGAGGCGCTCCACGAGGACGAGCTGACGCTCCGCCCCGGTGATGTCATCGTGGGCGTGCGGCGGGTGGAGGAGGAGGGGGGCTGGATGGAGGGGGAGCTGGACGGTCGCCGGGGGCTGTTCCCCGACAACTTCGTCAAGGTGTGTGTGGGGGGGGGGGGGTCTGTCTGTCTGTCTGTCTGTCTGTCGGTCTGAACGAACCTCTGTCTGTCTGTCAAAGAACATGTCTGTCTGTTAAAGAACAAGTTTGTCAGTCTGTCTGATCAAGTACTTGAGTCTGTCTGTCTGTCTGATAAAGAACATGGATCCGTGTGTCTGTCTGTCTGTCTGATAAAGAACATGGATCCGTGTGTCTGTCTGTCTGTCTGCTAAAGAACATGGATCCGTGTGTCTGTCTGTCTGTCTGTCTGTCTGCTAAAGAACATGGATCTGTGTGTCTGTCTGTCTGTCTGTCTGTCTGCTAAAGAACATGGATCTGTGTGTCTGTGTGAAAAGGAACGTGTGTCTGTCGGCCTGTCTGTCTGCTAAAGAACATGGATCTGTCTGTGATAAAGTGTGTGTGTGTTTCTGTCTGTCTGATAAAGAACGTGTCTGTCAGTCGTTCTGTCTGTTAAAGAACCTGAGTCTGTCGTTCTGTCTGAGGACCAGATGAATAGTGTGGTGTTATGAGGACGACTGCAGCGTTAGTGCGTGGGTTGTTCAGTCTATTGGAGAGCGTCAGTCTGGTGATTGGATGACTTTATCTGAGGATCTGGGGAACGTTTCACCGATCATCTTCAGTCAAGAGTCACGACTGAAGAGTCGTTTCCTCTCTCCTTGACGCTGTCATCTTGATGGAGGTGGAAACTCGTATTTATATTGTTTGTTCCTTCTTTCAGTCTATGCCCCTCGCTCCCTCCCTCCAGTGGGATAGGTACTCCACTAACGCGCCTGTTCTTGGTGATCATCATCGCTTATGCATAAACTTCTGGCTGTGATGTCATAGCTGCTCTTTGCTCCCGGATATTCTTCTTCTCTCTCTTTCGTTTTCTCTGTCTCTCTCTGTCTCTCTACGTGTGTGTGTGTGTTTTGTCTGGTATCGTTGGATAATGTCTGAAGACGACCTCTTGTATTTAGAGCTGAAATGTCCCAGCCTCATTCCAGCGGATGAACAGGTGTGTTGTGATGTGTTGTGTTTTGTCCCGTGTCTTTCTGCGCTGTGTGTCTTGGTTTCTGTGGTTTAGGGTGATGTGTGTCTGGGTTAATGTGTGAGAACACTTTACGTGTGTGTGTGTGATAGGTATAGAATGTGTTTCCTTTTCAGCAAGGGAGCATTGCTAGTTAAGTATTGTTCTGGTGTTGAGTTTTGTATAGTATTGGTATTGAGTATTGTTAGTTCGATATTGTTTTGTGTACTAGTTTATCATTAGTTTGGTATTGAGGCTTGTTTAGTATTGCATCGAGTATTGCTAGTTTAGTACTGTTCTGTAGAGTATTGCTAGTTTAGTACTGTTCTGTAGAGTATTGTTAGTTTAGTACTGTAGAGTATTGCTAGTTTAGTACTGTAGAGTATTGCTAGTTTAGTACTGTTCTGTAGAGTATTGCTAGTTTAGTACTGTTCTGTAGAGTATTGTTTATAGTAACTTGAGTGTTTTCGTCTGAGGTCCCGCCCACCTGACCTCACCTCTGGGAGTCTGGACCTTGAGCCGTTGCCACGGTGACACGTGATGAGTCATGTGGAACAAGCCTTGTTGGGCAGCAGGTTGCCAGGGTTACTGTTTGCTTTGGGTGGGAGACGGGGCAGTGGGACCGGAGTCGTTGAATTCAGGAACGCACTCGGCCGCCATGCCTCCTGTTTGCCGGTCAGGAGTTCCAGAACGACCTGGGACCACGGGAGAGACGTCTCCGCCCACTGGGCAAGATACCGTAGACCTCTGAAGAATAGGCCCCGCCTCCGAGGCCCCGGGGCCCTCGGTCAGATGTCTCTGCGTAATAACACGGGGTTCAGAATGATAATAAGACATAACCAACTCTGTAGGTGGCGAAGAAGTAAAAGCTGCGTCACGTTTTAAACGACACACTTTTTCTATCTATTGGATAGGGTTGTCTGTGCCGTTAGTAAAGGATTATTAATGCTACTTTAACGCCACCGACAATGAAAAAACCCAGTCGGAAATGGATAGAAAAAGTGCGTAGTTCAAAACGTGCCGCAGCTTTTACTCCTTCGCCACCTACAGAGTTTGTTATGTACGCTCATTCTAAACCCGTGTTATTACGGAACCAGAGTTATTCTTCAGAGGTCTATGGTGTCGTTTAAATTAACTTAACTGAACTCCTTTACAAAGCATGAGCTGTGAATGACGTAGGGTAGTTGAGCTGTCAATCATATAGGGTAGTTCAGCTGTCAATCATATAGGGTAGTTCAGCTGTCAATCAAGTAGGGCCTAAAAAAAAAATTTGTTTGGTTCCGGTTTCCGACCGACCCTGTCAATTTATGTGCGACCCAAATTATTTTATGAGCTTTATAAAAATAAAAAAAATAAATAAAAAATAAAAAATGTCGATGCAAACTATAATCACGTTTTGGTACAGCACCTCTTCATTCTGTACAAGGATGAGCGAATTTTCTCGTTTTTAAATGAAAACAACCTACCTATCATTCGCTGCCGCTGGAAAAAATCAAATAAAAAAATAAAAAAAATCCCCTACCTACCCATGACCTCAACTGACAACCAACAGGAACCAAACTTTTTTTTTTTTTAGGCCTAGGGTAGTTTAGCCGTCAATCACGTCAGGTAGTTCAAACAGCCTTTCGTCTTGCGTCTGTACCCTCAGACGAATCAGGAGTTAGCATAAACCGACAAGTGTTGGGTGTAGTATTGGCGGCATACCCCATGCCAAAATTCACGAGCAAAAACGTCTCACACATCCGGGCACACATCATTATTACGAGCACCTTGACCGCCCTCCGGAGAGACCATATTCCTCTGCTCTCAAGAGCAGCAATAAAGACTGAGAAGGAAACGATTTGTTGGACGAGCACATAAAGTGTTTTGCTGCTCGCTCTGATGTTATTTCTGCTCTCGCGGTGGTTATTGTTATGGCCCTAAGTGGGCGGACCCTGCCACTCTATCTCTAAACTTCATTGGTCGCTGCTGTAACCTATCTTGTTGATTTCTCTGATTCCCGAGAATTTTGTTCTATTGTTCTATTTAGTTTTTACTACAATATACATAAACACAGATAGCACTGATCAATGAAATTTTAATAGACCAGTGCTGTCATCATTACACCAAATAAATACGGTACATTGGCTACAGCGGGTTAGTGCAGTATTAATTTCTCTGATGCATCCTACATTTCAATATTTATAATTCCTGGTCTGTTATATTATTATAACTTAACAATATAACCGGTCTGTTCTATTTACTCAAGTACTGCTCATCTTCAAGGCTGGCTATGGTTCACTGCCCCTGATAATCCTGCTCTCATTAACGCTTAGTGACATGTTTTATTAAGAACTGCCAGTGGTCTGTGGTGTAGTGCTGGGCTCTATCGTTCTCCGCCGCGTGTTCTGAGACGCCGGCTCTGAAGCAGTCTTGGCTAATGTGGGCTTGATGTTACCCGAGGTATCAAAGAGGAGTTTGGACTTGTCCGCATGTAATCAATCACATCAGGGTTACAACAGGAGCTGGGCTCTGCGGGTTGACTTAGAATCAGAAGGTTGGCAGTTTGATCCCCTGCTCCTCCAAGATGATTGTTGAGGTGTTCCTGAGCAAGACACCTTACCCTGACTGCTCCAGACTAGCTGGCTTTCTCTGTGTGTGTGTGTGTGTGTGTGTGTGTGTGTGTGTGTGTGTGTGTGTGTGTGTGTGTGTGTGTGTGTGTGTGTGTGTGTGTGTGTGTGTGTGTGTGTGTGTGTGTGTGTGTGTGTGTGTGTGTGTGTGCACACTGGCATGGTTGACTCCGCCATATGTGTATGAATGGTTATCAAGGCGTGCGAGAGAACACTTTGTGAGTGCGAGAGCAGAGTCAGCATTTGTGCACAAGGTGGCGTCAGTTTGTACTGCTTCATGCGCAAAATGAAGGATTTTTTTACTCTCAGGCGATTTACGTACAGGCAAAGGGCTTTTCCCTGTACGTTTTGTGCAGGGATGTGGCGACATATTCAAGGATCATTACCAGGACAACGGAGACAAGGCTCCATGTGGCGTACCTTCCACATCAAACTACAGCACTGAAAATGTGCACGAAGTTGCAAACCCTTGCTTGGATTTGTAGTTGGCTGTGACCCCGCCCCCATGTCACTCTGACTCCGCCCCCTGTCACTGTGTGTTCTCCACTATGAGTTAAACATTCAGGACTTCAAGGTTTCAGGTTTTGAACTCTCTGTTCATCTGTCTGACCTTTGACCTGTCGGCCGTTCCTAGGAGCTGAAGAAGGAGGAGAAGGCGGAGGCCAAGGTGGAGGCCAAGGTGGAGGTCAAGGCGGAGGCCAAGGTGGAGGCCAAGGTGGAGGCCAAGGCGGAGCTGTGCCAGGCGCGGCGGCGGGAGAAGCAGCCGGGGACGGTGGCCAACATGGTCCAGAGGATGAGCCACATCCCCATGGGGGGGTTCCAGCCCCACGGCCAGGCCTCCAAGAAGAGTAGGTTACACCACCCTAACCCCTCCACCTCCAAGGAGAGTAGGTTACACCACCCCAACCCCTCCACCTCCAAGGAGAGTAGGCTACACCACCCTAACCCCTCCACCTCCAAGAAGAGTAGGTTACACCACCCCAACCCCTCCACCTCCAAGAAGAGTAGGTTACACCACCCTAACCCCTCCACCTCCAAGGAGAGTAGGCTACACCACCCTTACCCCTCCACCTCCAAGGAGAGTAGGCTACACCACCCTAACCCCTCCACCCATATCCCTAACCACCTCCAAGGAGAGTAGGTTACACCACCCTAACCCCTCCACCTCCAAGGAGAGTAGGTTACACCACCCTAACCCCTCCACCTCCAAGAAGAGTAGGTTACACCACCCTAACCCCTCCACCTCCAAGGAGAGTAGGTTACACCACCCTAACCCCTCCACCTCCAAGAAGAGTAGGTTACACCACCCTAACCCCTCCACCTCCAAGGAGAGTAGGTTACACCACCCTAACCCCTCCACCTCCAAGAAGAGTAGGTTACACCACCCTAACCCCTCCACCTCCAAGGAGAGTAGGTTACACCACCCTAACCCCTCCACCTCCAAGAAGAGTAGGTTACACCACCCTAACCCCTCCACCTCCAAGAAGAGTAGGTTACACCACCCTAACCCCTCCACCTCCAAGAAGAGTAGGTTACACCACCCTAACCCCTCCACCTCCAAGGAGAGTAGGTTACACCACCCTAACCCCTCCACCTCCAAGGAGAGTAGGTTACACCACCCCAACCCCCTCCACGTTTAACCACACCCCCACCCTCATCAGACCTCCACTCCTAGCCAGATATCCACCTCACCCCCCGTGTGTGTGTGTATGTGTGTGCGCGTGCGTGCGTGCGTGCGTGCGTCAACATGCAGTGTAACCAGTTAGTGAAGGGAATCCATTGTCATGGCTTCAAACCTAGAGCACAGAAATAGCCGCACGGGGCATGAACACACAACACTCTGCGCTGATGTTTGAGGGGTCATGGTGCGTCTCAGTGTCTTAGAGCGCTAAATAGAGTGGAAGTCTCACAATGAAGACAGCACTGTTGACTCATCTCACCCGCTGAGGATAAACCAACCCCACACTGCCCCCTGGTGGAGGCTGTGGTCTGCTGCACTACCACAAGCATTACAGCACACCGCAATATGAGGAAGTGGCAGGTAGGGGTTAGACAGTACAGAGACAGGTCATTAAGGAGCAGGTAGGAGTTAGACAGTACAGAGACAGGTCATTAAGGAGCAGGTAGGGGTTAGACAGTACAGGGACAGGTCATTAAGGAGCGGGTAGGGGTTAGACAGTACAGAGACAGGTCATTAAGGAGCAGGTAGGGGTTAGACAGTAGAGACAGGTCATTAAGGGGCAGGTAGGGGTTAGACAGTACAGAGAGGTCATTAAGGAGCAGGTAGGGGTTAGACAGTACAGAGACAGGTCATTAAGGAGCAGGTAGGGGTTAGACAGTACAGAGACAGGTCATTAAGGGGCAGGTAGGGGTGAGACAGTACAGAGACAGGTCATTAAGGGGCAGGTAGGGGTGAGACAGTACAGAGACAGGTCATTAAGGAGCAGGTAGGGGTTAGACAGTACAGAGACAGGTCATTAAGGAGCAGGTAGGGGTTAGACAGTACAGAGACGGGTCATTAAGGAGCAGGTAGGGGTTAGACAGTACAGAGACAGGTCATTAAGGAGCTGGTAGGGGTTAGACAGTACAGAGACAGGTCATTAAGGAGCAGGTAGGGGTTAGACAGTACAGAGACAGGTCATTAAGGGGCAGGTAGGGGTGAGACAGTACAGAGACAGGTCATTAAGGAGCAGGTAGGGGTTAGACAGTACAGAGACAGGTCATTAAGGAGCAGGTAGGGGTTAGACAGTACAGAGACGGGTCATTAAGGAGCGGGTAGGGGTTAGACAGTACAGAGAGGTCATTAAGCAGCAGGTAGGGGTTAGACGGTACAGAGACGGGTCATTAAGGAGCAGGTAGGGGTTAGACAGTACAGAGACGGGTCATTAAGGGGCAGGTAGGGGTTAGACAGTACAGAGACAGGTCATTAAGGAGCGGGTAGGGGTTAGACAGTACAGAGACAGGTCATTAAGGAGCAGGTAGGGGTTAGACAGTACAGAGACAGGTCATTAAGGAGCAGGTAGGGGTTAGACAGTACAGAGACAGGTCATTAAGGAGCAGGCAGGGGTTAGACAGTACAGAGACAGGTCATTAAGGAGCAGGTAGGGGTTAGACAGTACAGAGACAGGTCATTAAGGAGCAGGTAGGGGTTAGACAGTACAGAGACAGGTCATTAAGGAGCAGGTAGGGGTAAGACAGGTTATTAAGGAGCTGGCAGTGAGTCTGTCTGCAGTAGTAGTGAAGTATTATTCAGTATTATAGTTTGGCTCAGTGGGGTTTGTCCTCGGTGAACTTCACCTTGTCAAAAGCCCCACAATGCACTGCGGGTGAATGTGCAAACACGCCCGTGCGGGGTTGAAGTGGTAGAGCCGGTTGCGGAGCTGTGTGGAGAAGGTGGAGCAGGGGTGGAGCTGTGTGGAGAAGGGGTGGAGCTGTGTGGAGAAGGGGTGGAGCTGTGTGGAGCAGGGGTCGAGCAGGGGTGGAGCTGTGTGGAGCAGGGGTGGAGCTGTGTGGAGCAGGGGTGGAGCTGTGTGGAGAAGGGGTCGAGCAGGGGTGGAGCTGTGTGGAGCAGGGGTGGAGCAGGGGTGGAGCTGTGTGGAGCAGGGGTGGAGCAGGCTTCTGAGCGCCGGTGTTGTTTCTGCAGAGCCCCGGCCGCGACAGTGCAGGGTCCTGTACGACTACGCCCCCCAGAACCAGGACGAGCTGGAGCTGGCGGTGGGGGAGCTGGTGGACATCAACGAGGAGGTAGGACTCGACCCGAGGACGCACCTCACTCCTAGCACCCTGCCCCCTTTAGCCATGGAGCTGCGTGGCCTCGTAGCTTAGCCACGCAGCTCAGCCACGTTGCTTAACTGTGTGGTTGAGGTTCTGGGACTGGAGCCCTAAGTCCACGAACTACCTGTAAACCTGTGTGTGTCTGTGTCTGTCTGTGTCTCTCTGTCTGTGTCTCTGTCTGTCTGTCTGTCTGTCTGTCTGTCTGTCTGTCTGTCTGTCTGTCTGTCTGTCTGTCTGTCTCTTGTCTGTCTCTGTCTGTCTGTCTGTCTGTCTCTTGTCTGTCTCTGTCTGTCTGTCTGTCTGTCTGTCTGTCTGTCTGTCTGTCTGTCTGTCTGTCTGTCTGTCTGTCAGGTGGAGGAGGGCTGGTGGAGTGGCTCTGTGAACGGCAGGTCCGGTCTGTTTCCCTCCAACTTTGTCAAAGAGCTGGAGGACGAGGAGACTGCCGAAACTGCTTCGGCAACAGACGAGATAGGTGAGACACACACACACACACACACACACACACACACACACACACACACACACACACACACACACACACACACACACACACACACACACACACACACACACACACACACACACACACACACACACACACACACACACACACACACACACACACACACACACACACACCTGGACACAGACCAGGACACAGACCAGGTGAGGCAGGGACAGCAGAGGGGACATCAAAGCTAAGCTGGTGTTTGGATGCAGGCTCGTTCCTCAAGGCTAGGCTGCATGTGCTAGCATGCCGATGCGTTCAATCCGCATTCTGTTGATCCAGCAACGTTTCACCTTCAGCCCCCGTCCCCGCCCGTGGTTTACAACTGTTCCAAGGCCTCTCTTGGTATTTACGTAATTTAGTTTCTATTTGCATGTAGCGTGTGTTAACGGCGTCTTCCTCAGTCGGAGCTGTTTGTTTGTTTATTAGCATGCAGCGCGTTTTCTCTGTGTGCCAACAGTATGCATTAACAGTGTGCTGGAGGTGTGGTCCCCAGAGAACAGGTAGAACACGCAGGTAGACAGGTGTGTGTGGAAGGGTTGTTAGCTTATGGGTCCCTTAACAAAGCTTCTTCCTCTCGCTCTCACTCCCTCTCTCTCTCTCTCTCCTTCTCTTTCACCCTCCTACTTTTCCTTCTTCTTCTCTCTCTCGCCTCCTTCCCCCTCCCTCCTTTTCCTTTGCATCTCTTCATCTTCCTCCCTCGCTCCCTCCTTCCTTCTTTCCCTTCCTCCCTCCCTCGCTCTCGCTCCCTCTCTCCCTCCTTCTATTTCTCCCTCCCCTCCCTCTCCCTCCCTCCCCTCCCTCTCCTCTCTCTCCCTCCTTCTATTTCTCCCTCCTTCTCCTCACCTCCTCTCGCTCCCTCTCTCTCTCTCTCTCGCTCCCTCTCTCCCTCTCTCCCTCCTTCTATTTCTCCCTCCCCTCCCTCTCTCTCCCTCCCCTCCCTCCCCCCCCCCCCTCCCCCCCCCCCCCCCAGATGGTAAGGAGGTGCTGGACCCCTCCTCCCCTGGCCCAGGTAACGGGGTCGTTGTTCCCCCTAAGAAGGTCCTCGGCTTCGGCTTCGGAGACATCTTCAGGGAGGGATCCGTGAAGCTCCGGACCCGCCCCCACAGCCCGGACAAGGAGGAGCGCCGCGACAAGGTGGGTCCTGGGGTCCCGTCTAGATTAGATAGTCCTGGAGGTCAATCCGGTCCAGATTAGGTAGTCCTGGAGGTCAATCCGGTCCAGATTAGGTGGTCCTGGGGTCCCGTCTAGATTAGATAGTCCTGGAGGTCAATCCGGTCCAGATTAGGTAGTCCTGGAAGTAAATCCGGTACAGATTAGGTAGTCCTGGAGGTCAATCCGTTAAAGATTAGGTGGTCCCGGAGGTCAATCCGGTACAGATTAGGTGGTCCCGGAGGTCAATCCGGTACAGATTAGGTGGTCCCGGAGGTGCCATGAGGTTTCATAGGCTAGCTGGTTCATTGACGCTATGTGCTACATGCTAATACGCTATCTCCGTGTTTAGTGTTCTTTTCTGTAAAACGGCTCTTTCATGTATAATGCGTGCTGTGTATATATGCTAGCTCCTTCCCTAGCATTCTGCGCTGTAGGCTAGCTACCTTATTCCTGCTATATACTAACCGTAGCCAACATTAGCTCTGTTTTCTGTAGCTGCTTCCCTAGCGTTGGATGCTATAGGCTAACAGCAGCATGACAATACTGTTCTGAGTGTCCTCCTCTCTCCTCCCCCACAGCACTCACACACTGCTGCCCCCCCCCTCCCCCCTCACCTCCACTCTCACTCTCACCTCCATTCATCACCTCCCCCCCATCTCCGGCCACTCCTCCGCCCACCTCGTCTATCTCCTCCTCCATCACCTCCGCTCTCATCTCAACACCCAAACCCCACCTCCTCCTCACCTCCCTCCCCCCCGCCTCCCCCCTCCCCCCTCTCCTCCACCTCCTCCATCACCTCCCCCCTCTCCTCCCCCCAACTCCTCCATCACCTCCCCCCTCTCCTCCCCCCTCTCCTCCCCCCAACTCCTCCATCACCTCCCCCCTCTCCTCCCCCCCACCTCCCCCCTCTCCTCCCCCCAACTCCTCCATCACCTCCCCCCTCTCCTCCCCCCTCTCCTCCCCCCAACTCCCCCCTCTCCTCCCCCCCACCTCCTCCATCACCTCCCCCCTCTCCTCCTCTCACCTCCTCCCTCCCCACCCCCACCTCAGCCTCACCCCCACCTCCTCCCTCCCCACCCCCACCTCAGCCTCACCCCCACCTCCTCCCTCCCCACCCCCACCTCAGCCTCACCCCCACCTCCTCCACCTCCTTCCACTCCTCCTCGTTTATGTCTCCACTCCCACCTGTTGTTGGGTTTACCTTCTTCCTTATAGAACCTGTCTTTATAGAACCATCAACATAGAAACTCACCCTATAGAACGGGTCCTCAAAGAGCCCATAAACATGGAACCAGGTCACATAGAACCATTGCACACAGAACATGTATGCATAGAACCGGTCCATAAAGAACATTTCCATATACAACTGGTCAACATGGAACCGGTCCATATAGAACATATCCGCATAGAACCGGTCAAAATAGAACCGGTCCATATAGAACATATCCACATAGAACCTGTCCGTATAGAACAGATCTTGGAGCCAGTGAATCCTCCAATATGATGTCACAGGTCTCCCCCCCCCCCCCCCCCCAATCATCCAATCATAAATGAGGATATCATCTCCATCTGTGTGGTTTGCTTCATTCCAGCCAATCCCATCCTTACCATCCGTTGGCAAGCCAGGCTCCGCCCCCGCCGCCCCGCCCCCGCCCGCAGACAGCAGAGCTCAAGGTAACCGTGGCGACCAGAGACGGGATGCCGTCGTCTCCGTCATGCTTGGTCTAAGAACTGTGATGGATTGGTCCAACAGTACACTGTGTATCAGTACACGATATCTGTTTTTGAATAGTGTTTAAGATCCAAGTCTTCCATGACCTTAAAGCGATGCGCACAGATATCCCTAAATCAGTTTGCCTGTCCTACCTGGTTTCAAAGCAGTTGTTGAATACCAAACTCTTCTTTGGGGGGGTACAGTGGGGATGTCCCCTGGGTTAGCATTGGCTCGCTGAGTTACAGTAGCCTTGCTCCTCTCTATGTGAGGGGAAATACACTAAGAAATACTGAACAAAGATTTCCAATGTGTTGGAGTGTCGGTAACAATACAGCAGGACTATAGTTTGTCTACACACTCGTGGATGATTCCGAACTATTTTCGGCACTGTGTATATTGGGCTAACTGTGATGCCAGCTAACCGGCTAACCTCTGCCGAGATGAGCCAACACATGTAGCCCATTAAGCACGCTCCTTGAGATAAGTTATTGGTTATATCTGCTAGCAAGTGATCTCATTAATTTGTCAATTCTCTCACTCTTTCTCTTCGTCGTCTTCTCTTTCTCTTTCTTTCTCTCTTTCTCCCTCTTTATTTCTCCCTCTCCTCCGCCCCCCCCCCAGAATACTGCAAGGTGACCTACGCGTTTGACTCGACCAATGAGGACGAGCTAAGTCTGAAGGAGGATGACATCATCCACATCCTGAGCAAGGTGCGCCCTGGGGTCAAAGGTCAAGCTCATAAGGGTGTTAAAAACAAACCAGGCTATTTGTTCCCATAGCAACGCGAAGAACGGATCTCAAGGCCGAAGTACCATGTAGAGCCTTATGAAATCTGTTTTATTTACGTCAACAATTTCATAATATTTAACGGTACATTTTTAACGATGTACGATTTAGAACTATGGAACGATGGTTAACTAGATGGAGACAGCTCGTCGTTTGGAATATCACGACTTAAAAGCGGACCGCCCATCAAAGGACGATGTTCAGAACGATCTTCTGTCAAACGGCCGTTATCGGTCGGTGGAACACACCGGTTAGGTGAGTCTGCCGGAGGGTGCATTCATATTCAGGCAACGCGCTCGCCTGTTTGAAACGCTTCACTAGAGAAGAGCGTCTGATCTCTTCTAAAGGGTGTCAGACTCGCTGCCCACTGACACAAAAGCCCTGGATAATGTCTCGTCTTGAATTTGCGCATGTGCTTGCAATAAACAGTGGCTTGAGGAGGAATGCTGTTGTAACACAGAGCTGTTCCTAGTTCTTGACACGGGCTGCAGACTTTAAGTGGTCGACACATCCATTGTTATGAGTCCGATCAATAGTGTGTTGACAGGATGGAAGGAGACAGTTCAACCCCCGACGCATTATATTCCCGGTATTGCCCTGTTACTCTTTTGTCAGATTACAATTATTAAATCATCTAGGTTGCTACAATAATCAGGCCTTCCTTTGAGGATTATTATTTTTATAAATTCAGGTAAATTATGGAAAATTATGCAAATTATGCAGATTCCATTTGACTCAATTTCTAGTACAGATTTCCGTAATTTCCGCATCATGTAAATCGGTCTTTACAGCTACAGGTTTGGCATGAAGGTGTACACTAGGGATGGGTCGGTGGCGAACGATTCGTTCACAACGAACGAATCCCGAAGGTGAACTACGAGAACTGATTCCCAAAACAAGAGAACTGATTCTTTGATTCTTTTTTTTTTTAAACATAGAACAAAAATATGGTCATGTAAACAAAATATATAAACGAACAGAGCTCCGTCTCCCCGTGACCTTATATTGATTGAGTCTAAAACGTTTCAAAGATTCAGCCAATGAGAGGACTACAGCAGGTAGCAATCGTGTCGCCATGGCACTCGATTAGGCCACAAGACGCCATTTAATTGTTACTGCACCCCATTATGTATTAAGCATATTTATGAAAAAAAGGCACGTATGTGCTTTATATACATGCTTAATATTTACACTTAACCTGGGTAATTTTGCAAGAACATGCCAAATGAAGTAACAGACCATCTGACTCAACGAACGAATCCAACAAACGAATCAAACAAACGAATCGTGATAGTGAACGGAACTGATAGAACTGATTCCCGGAAAATAATGTTTTTTCCCATCGCTGATGTACGCTGACTGGAACCAGCAGCAGGTGGTGCCCCCCCTGGCGGCCACCTGGTGTAGCACACGCATACAGTAGAGCACAGTTAGTGCCGTTTGGTTTAAATGTTAGCTGATGTTAATGCACACAAGAACAAAGGCTGGCATTAGCATGTTAGCGTCAGTAAACAGACAATGTCTCGGTTAGAATAAATAAAAAAACATAACACCATGCTACACATTCCCTGAAGAAACTCTTCTCATCTCTTATCTCCTCCTAATTAATCCTCCTCCTCCCGTACTCCTTACTCTGTTCTCCTCCTCATCTTCTGCCTGTCTCTCTCCTCCTCCTCCTCCTGACTCTCTCCTCCTCCTGACTCTCTCCTCTTCCTCTTCCTCCTCGTCCTCCTGACTCTCTCCTCTTCCTCTGTTCTCTTTCTCCTCCTCCTCCTCCTCTTCCTCTCCCAGGACACCGGTGAGCCCGGCTGGTGGCGAGGAGAGTTCAACGGGAAATCGGGCGTGTTCCCGGACAACTTCGTAGCCATGGTTACCGACGCCGACAAGGAGGTGAGCCAATCCGGTGGCTTGCTACGGTGTTTCAAGCATGAGGGGCGTGGCCTTTTTTTAATGATCATGATCAACGCTTAATTAAAGGTAGGGTAATTATGTTGGAGTATCTCGATCAGGCCACGCCTCTCTTCAGCGCTCCCTCCAAAACCACGCCCCCATAAAATCAGAGACTAGCTCGCTAGCTTTAGCGGTAGCTCTTCCTAGCCTTGTAGAAGACTCTTCTCATGCACAGTGAGTGTGAACAGATGGGCTGATCACAGTCCTGTCTAAAACACCTAAAAAAGTAAGCCCCCCCCCCCAACCCTGCCCAACCCAACCCATCACTTCGGACTTCAACCTATTCACCTTCAACCATCCTACACTCTATTCTCCCTACCCATACCCAAACCCACAGGGTGTTTTTAGCTTTTAAGAATTGATTTATTCTGGTACATGATTCCTAACTATTTAATGCTGAGGTATGTCTTGTTTGTGTGTGCCTGACCACAAATGAAGTTCCCTCACGGGAAAAATAAAGTGTTTTGATCTGATGGCCGACCTGAGCTCTAACCCCGCCTCATCCATGGTGATGTGGTTCTGCCCCCAGGACCCCGCCGTGAGGGCGTCCATGACACCCCCATCATCATCATCATCATCGTCATCCAAGCAGGAGCCAGAGGAGGTGAGTCCCCGCCCCCCTCAGCATGGTGTTCTGTTACTGCCTTGCTCAAGGGCACCCGGGCATGTTTAACCACCCCATGGGAGGGGCTGGAGGGCAGGGTGACCCCAGGATGACCCCAGGGTGACCCCAGGGTGACCCCAGACCGCTCAGTCAGCCCTCTCAATTCACTGCTTCAATGAGTGCATCTGTCTCTCTCTCTCTCTGTCTCTTTCTCTGTCTCTCTCTCTCTCTCTCTCTGCCTGTCTCTCTCTCTGTCTCTGTCTCTGTCTCTCTCTGTCTCTGTCTCTCTCTCTCTCCCTCTCTGCCTCTCTGCCTCTCTCTCTCTCTCTCTCTCTCTCTCTGTCTCTGTCTCTGTCTCCCTCTCTGTCTCTCTCTCTCTCTCTGTCTCTGTCTCTGTCTCTCTCTCTCTCTCTCTCTCTGCCTGTCTCTCTCTCTGTCTCTGTCTCTGTCTCTCTCTGTCTCTGTCTCTGTCTCTCTCCCTCTCTGCCTCTGTCTCTCTCCCTCTCTGTCTCTGTCTCTCTGTCTCTGTCTCTCTCTCTCTCCCTCTCTGCCTCTCTGCCTCTCTCTCTCTCTCTCTCTCTCTCTCTCTCTCTCTCTCTCTCTCTCTCTGTCTCTGTCTCCCTCTCTGTCTCTCTCTCTCTCTCTGTCTCTGTCTCTGTCTCTCTCCCTCTCTGTCTCTCTGTGTCTCTGTCTCTCCGTCTCTGCGTCTCCCTCTGTCTCTGTTTCTCTCTCTGTCTCTCTCTGTCTCTCTCTGACTCTGTCTCTCTCTCTCTCTCTCTCTCTCTCTCTCTCTCTCTCTCTCTCTCTCTCTCTCTCTCTCTCTCTCTCTCTCTCTCTCTCTCTCTCTCTCTCTCAGAAGCCGAAGAAGCCGCCACCCCCGTCTAAACACACTGGTGAGTCTTTTTTTGCTGGTCTAGCAACGCAACTATCAATTCTCTTTTCTTGTCACAATGCTCCTGTTGCTAAGCGACGCACAAGGACAGTATTGATCAAACGCTTTGCTTGTGGCCCTGCAAAATGGCCTCTTGATTGCTTTCTATCTTTGGGGGCCCTCATGTCGCCTGTTCCATAAGGAAACCCAGCTTAAGATGTTATCTTTCATAATGTTAAATAAAGTTTCAATCTAAATCACTTCACACCACAGAGAGCAGCCTCAAAGTTCATGGTGTGTGTGTGTGTGTGTGTGTGTGCGTGTGCGTGTGTGTGTGTGTGACCTTGAAAAGCTCATCCATGCATTTATTTCGAGTAGGCTTGATTATTGTAATGGTCTTTTGACAGGCCTTTCTAAAGGAGCTGTTCGTAAATTGCAACTTGTTCAAAACGCTGCTGCTAGACTCCTAACAAAAACAAAAAAAATTGAACATATTACACCTATTCTCAGATCTCTACACTGGTTACCAGTCTGTCAGAGGATTGAATTCAAAGTACTCCTAATAGTCAGACCTCCTTTCACCTTATACTCCAGCTAGACCCCTAAGGTCAGCTGGGACCAGTCTATTAATCACTCCAAGAGTGAAAACAAAACACGGTGAAGCAGCTTTTAGTTATTTTGCCTCGTGCAAGTGGAATAAACTCCCTGATGAACTAAAACAAGCCGAAACTCTAAATACCTTCAAAACTAGGCTTAAAACCTTCATGTTCTCCAGTGCCTTCGACTAAACACTAGCACTTTGTTTCACTCTTTTATTTTCGACTACAACACTAGCACTTTGATTCACTCCTTTATTTTGAGCTATATTCTTATTTATTTTTATCTTTTATCTTTATATACCCTCTATTTTTATTACTTTTTATCTTTTATGCTCATTTGTATTCTCTTATCTATTCTCCCTGTTTTGTATTTCTTATGCTCTATGTAAAGCACTTTGAATTGCCATTGTTGTATGAAATGTGCTATACAAAAAAAATTGCCGTGTGTGTGTGTGTGCGTGTGTGCGTCTTGCTCCGGTCACTTTAGAGCCACAGGTGACTACAGTCAGACATAATTGTCTCTGGCTTCGATCTGATCCTAAATCCCGTTTTTCAATGTTTGGCTCTTCAGCGCTCCGACCCGACATTCCCAACACCGACCGGAAACCACAGTTTGCCCGGTCAGAAGACAGAGGTACGTCTTCCCCCCCAGCCCTCCCCTGTCTCACCCCTCCCCTGTCTCACCCTCCCCATGCCTGCTTTAAACATTGAGTTGAACCTCTGAATCTGCCGTTATACAATGTGTGCGGTCGCTTTGAGTCTCGGAGGAGAGTGGAGTGGGGTACGAATCATATTTAACGGGGGTTTCGAAGGGGCTGTTTGCAGACGTATATTGACCCGGTTGTTGCATGAGTCATCCATTGCAAGTATACCAAGCGTGTTTTCAGATCAATATCTAAATGTTCACACATCCCGATCCTATCTGGGTCCAGAAGGCCAGGAGACACAGCGCCAGTGTTCAGCAGAGCGTTCAGGCCGACCCCTGATGTCTGTCCTGAGTCCATCCCAGTAGAGTAAAGTGAAAGTCTCTCTGTCCGGGGGGGCACAACATTCGATGCAATCTTTCCTCGGAGGAAATTGATTCTGAGTTGGACACACTCAAAACACATCGTTCATGTGTTCGTTTATCACACGCTTTTTAGATGCACATTAGATCTTAATCAGATGTGTCTTAGCCATTTCTTAGAGCTATTATTCGATATGCACTACATGGGTAGTAGTCATTTATTCCAAGTGTATAAGACGTTAATTTAAAACATTTAATGTAGCCTATTCGTTGTTTAGACAGCACAGTGGTTCTCAAAAATTTTTGACCTATATATTTTGTATTTGAAATGCAACGGTCTTTTCGTGGAGACTACGCTCAGAGCAGCTGGAACTGAACAACAGCAAGAGGAAGGAGGAAAACGGGCTATGAAACCAAATTAGATATTTTTTTCTTGCTATCGGCCAATAAATGAAACCAATAAATGAATATAGGCTATTTATTTCAGGTAGCAAAAACAATGAAAGTTTATAACCCCCCCCCCAAAAAATGGAATCCCGTTCCCAGCGCCCCCCTTGGTTGTCTGTCAGTGTCTGTGTACACAGTAAAGCGTGTATGGTCACATGTCCGGTGTGCAGACTAGTCGGTATCACACTTTTTCATGCTCATAGTCACCCATCGAATCGTGTCACTAAAAAGCACATTACCGGCTTGGACTAGTAGGTGGAAGAAATGGCTGCCAGCGGCAACATGGAGGCTGACGAGCTGGTGCCGGAAGAAACACAACGTCAATCCCGCGGTGTAAAACTTGCTAGCTGGAAGTCGCGTCTCCACACAGCAGCACGGCAAATTGACATGAGTGCCTTAAACGGCCCAGAGGAAAGTAGGTCAGCTCAGGTCACTCTCCCGGACCTCGACAGCCAACGCCGTGGCGAGGCTGAAGTGGAGGCGGGAGCCGTTTCCACTTGAGCTGGCGCTCCATTCAACGCAGAGGAGCCTGTGGTCAGGCAGACGACTGAGCCCTCCTTCAGATGCACAGAGCGAGTTGGTGACGAGGACCTGGAGGTGAAGGGCCTCTGCCTGAAGACGTCCTGTTCTCCGAGGATCCGACCGGGGGGAACCTGGCCTGTGCTATGGCTCAGGCCTTCAGAACGCCTTCTTTGTGTTTGTTTATTGTTCTGTTTATTTAATTCAGGTGTACTGTTGTGAGAATCTGTTTGAATGGCAGAAATGCCTTTATTTTGAAAAAGAAAGTCTATATATTTATTTAATTTGGGAAAATATTGTTATTTTGCAACATTACTGTACACATTTCTTAGATTTGTACATTTTTTGCAAAAGTTTATTTGAATGTTGGAGTTGAGAAATAAACATTTCCAAATCATCATTAATCTGTGTATTGTCCTTGAATAACCAAGAAGTTTGACTCATTTGTTCATCATATAGCAGGGTTACTATAACCATCGCTAACCACAATAGGCCTTTTTGACGTGTGTGTGTGTGTGTGTGTGTGTGTGTGTGTGTGTGTGTGTGTGTGTGTGTGTGTGTGTGTGTGTGTGTGTGTGTGTGTGTGTGTGTGTGTGTGTGTGTGTGTGTGTGTGTGTGTGTGTGTGTTCTCCAGTGGACCTCAAGCCCTCCAAGCCCGCCGCCCCCCTGGTCTCCAAGAAGCCCCTCCCCCTGCCGCTGAAGCACCGTCTGAGTGGGGCGCCCCCCAAGAGACCGGACAAACCCCTGACCTCCATGACCTCCAGCCCCGCGCTGACCCCCAGCACTGCCGTGACCCCTGGAACCCCTCCCCCCACCGTCACCAAGTGAGACCCCCACTGCAGGAAGACATGGACCTCAAACCAGCTCAAATCAGTGACCCCCACCAGGGGGTCACTGGTCCCTGCTTGGGAACAGTGCTCAGGTTAGGGGTGGTTGGTTAGTAGGGTACAGGTGGTTAGTTAGTAGGTTACAGGTGGTTAGTTAGTAGGGTACAGGTGGTTAGTTAGTAGGGTACAGGTGGCTAGTTAGTAGGTTACAGGTGGTTAGTTAGTAGGGTACAGGTGGTTAGTTAGTAGGGTACAGGTGGTTAGTTAGTAGGGTACAGGTGGTTAGTTAGTAGGGTACAGGTGGTTAGTTAGTAGGTTACAGGTGGTTAATTAGTAGGGTACAGGTGGTTAGTTAGTAGGTTACAGGTGGTTAATTAGTAGGGTACAGGTGGTTAGTTAGTAGGGTACAGGTGGTTAGTTAGTAGGGTACAGGTGGTTAGTTAGTAGGGTACAGGTGGTTAGTTAGTAGGGTACAGGTGGTTAGTTAGTAGGGTACAGGTGGTTAGTTAGTAGGTTACAGGTGGTTAATTAGTAGGGTACAGGTGGTTAGTTAGTAGGTTACAGGTGGTTAATTAGTAGGGTACAGGTGGTTAGTTAGTAGGGTACAGGTGGTTAGTTAGTAGGGTACAGGTGGTTAGTTAGTAGGGTACAGGTGGCTAGTTTGTAGGGTACAGGTGGTTAGTTAGTAGGGTACAGGTGGTTAGTTAGTAGGTTACAGGTGGTTAGTTAGTAGGTTACAGGTGGTTAATTAGTAGGGTACAGGTGGTTAGTTAGTAGGGTACAGGTGGTTAGTTAGTAGGTTACAGGTGGTTAGTTAGTAGGTTACAGGTGGTTAGTTAGTAGGGTACAGGTGGTTAGTGAGTAGGGTACAGGTGGTTAGTGAGTAGGGTACAGGTGGTTAGTTAGTAGGGTACAGGTGGTTAGTTAGTAGGTTACAGGTGGTTAGTGAGTAGGGTACAGGTGGTTAGTTAGTAGGGTACAGGTGGTTAGTTAGTAGGGTACAGGTGGTTAATAAGTAGGTTACAGGTGGTTAGTTAGTAGGTTACAGGTGGTTAGTTAGTAGGGTACAGGTGGTTAGTTGGTAGGTCCCAGGTGGTTAGTGAGTAGGGTACAGGTGGTTAGTGAGTAGGGTACAGGTGGTTAGTGAGTAGGGTACAGGTGGTTAGTGAGTAGGGTACAGGTGGTTAGTGAGTAGGGTACAGGTGGTTAGTTGGTAGGGTACAGGTGGTTAGTTGGTAGGGTACAGGTGGTTAGTTAGTAGGGTACAGGTGGTTAGTGAGTAGGTTAAAGGTGGTTTGTTAGTAGGGTACAGGTGGTTAGTGAGTAGGTTAAAGGTGGTTAGTAAACAGGTTATGGATGGTTAGGTATGGTACCAAGGCCTCTTCTCTTCTGCAGACACAATGGAGAGGTGGGTTCCCTGAGGCCCAAGTCGGACCTGGAGCCTCTGGTCTTCCCCAAGCCCAGGACCACCTCTGGAGACTGGGCTGAGAAGAGTCCCGAGAGCGGTAAGGAGAGGGGACATCTAGCATCACAGACTAGAGCTAGCATCTAGCATCAGAGACTAGAGCTAACATCACAGACTAGAGCTAACATCTAGCATCACAGACTAGAGCTAACATCTAGCATCACAGACTAGAGCTAGCATCTAGCATCAGAGACTAGAGCTAACATCACAGACTAGAGCTAGCATCAGAGACTAGAGCTAGCATCACAGACTAGAGCTAGCATCTAGCATCACAGACTAGAGCTAGCATCACAAACTAGAGCTAGCATCACAGACTAGAGCTAACATCTAGCATCACAGACTAGAGCTAGCATCACAGACTAGCGCTAGCATCTAGCATCACAGACTAGAGCTAGCATCTAGCATCACAGACTAGAGCTAACATCACAGACTAGAGCTAACATCTAGCATCACAGACTAGAGCTAGCATCACAGACTAGAGCTAGCATCACAGACTAGAACTAGCATCTAGCATCACATACTGTACAGAATGTAGCGATAACCTCTAACATCACATACCTTCTACAAACTGGAGGTGACCTCTAACATCACATACTCCCCACAGAGGGACAGGTTTACTTGGTGCTCTGCTGATTATAATGGGTTTTCTGTAGGCCATTTGATTTCTCAGAACTTGCATAAACATCACTGATTGATGTCTGGTTGCGCTCCTCAGAAACTCTGCTCGGGTTGAAGAGTGGGTTTATTCTCGGCCAATGGCATGCTCTGAATGTTGTTTGGCCCCGGGGTAAAGGCGTCAGCTGGCCCCGGCCGTGCCTCCCTGCGTCTCCTCATTACCCCACGGCCTCTTATCTGCTCCTCATCTGCACTCCCGGAACAGGCCAGCGTCTCTCCGGGCCGCTGTCATGTGACGTCCTCAGTGCCCCCCCCCCCCCCTCACTGCCTGACTCGCTCAGATCCCCACAGCAGGGGGTTGTGGGTAAAGGAAGGGACGGAGGACTGGGTTCGCTGGTCCCAGTGCAGCATAACCATGCATGTAATCACGCATGATTATATCGTGAATGTAATGCCATGATTAGATCACAGTTAAACTGGATCTCTGTTCAACCGGCCTCTGGCTAGTTTGCAGCTAGCCTCCAACTAGCCTCCAACTAGCCTCCAGAGAGCCTCCAACTAGCCTCCAGCTAGTCTCCAACTAGCCTCCAACTAGCCTCCAGTTAGACTCCAACTAGCCTCCAGCTAGCCTCCAACTAGCCTCCAGAGAGCCTCCAACTAGCCTCTAGCCAGCCTCCAGCTAGCCTCCAACTAGCCTCCAGAGAGCCTCCAACTAGCCTCCAGCTAGCCTCCAACTAGCCTCCAACTAGCCTCCAGTTAGACTCGAACTAGCCTCCAGCTAGCCTCCAACTAGCCTCCAGAGAGCCTCCAACTAGCCTCTAGCCAGCCTCCAGCTAGCCTCCAAATAGCCTCCAGAGAGCCTCCAGCTAGCCTCCAAGTAGCCTCCAGCTAGCCTCCAACTAGCCTCCAGCTAACCTCCAACTAGCCTCCAGCTAACCTCCAACTAGCCTCCAGCTAGCCTCCAGCTAGCCTCCAACTAGCCTCCCACTAGCCTCCCACTAGCCTCCAGCTAGTTCCAGAGAGAGATGGAGGTAGAGAATCAGTTGGAGGTTTAGAGAGAGAGAGGGTTGGAATGGATGATGGAATCATTCGTCTTCGCCTTCCCATCGTCTTATCAGTATTCTGTCTCTTACTCTCTCTCAATCCGTCTCTCCCCATCTCCCTCCCTCCCTCCCTCATTCCTCCCCCCCCCCTCTCTCCCTCTCTCCAGACCTGATGAGTTTTGATGCTCTCTCGGCCTCTTCAGAGAAGCTCTCTCACCTCACAGCCAACAGGCCCAAGATGCCCGGTCGCAGGCTCCCAGGGCACGCTGGAGGACAGGTGTGCGCACACACACACACACACCACACACCACACACCACACACCACACACCACACACCACACACCACACACCACACACACACACACACACACACAAATACAACTTCAATTGCTCACTTACACACAAAACTGCACTCACTCACCCTCAACACACACACAAACACATAGAGCTACACTCACACAGACAACTACAATCACTTACTCACTCATACACAACCTCACTCTCTCTCTCTCGCTCTCACGTGAGTTAATTGCTTGTATGCTATATTTAAATTAGGAAATTCAGTAAGAACAAAGACACAATGTAGGGTCCAACACCGTTCTGCAACCGCCAAGGGACCCACACAGGGCAAGCATTCACCGATAACTCAAACCACTCAATTCAACTCGCACTCAATTAAAACATAACTGTGTTAAAACGCTGATTAGAAAGTCCCTTGGCAGTTTGAGTCCAGCTTGTTTTTATCTCCAAAAAGCTCAGAATGTCTTCAGTTTGACCGCTCCTGCCCACACCTGTTAACCAACACTAGCAGATACCTTTACTCCAGTATTGGTATTGATTTATTTAGGGTGGTTAGTTAGTAGGTTACAGGTGGTTAGTTAGTAGGGTACGGGTGGTTAGTTAGTAGGGTACGGGTGGTTAGTTGGTAGGGTACAGGTGGTTAGTTAGTAGGGTACAGGTGGTTAGTTAGTAGGGTACAGGTGGTTAGTTAGTAGGGTACAGGTGGTTAGTTAGTAGGTTACAGGTGGTTAGTTAGTAGGTTACAGGTGGTTAGTTAGTAGGTCCCAGGTGGTTAGTTAGTAGGTTACATGTGGTTAGTTAGTAGGTTACAGGTGGTTAGTTGGTAGGGTACAGGTGGTTAGTTAGTAGGTCCCAGGTGGTTAGTTAGTAGGTCCCAGGTGGTTAGTTAGTAGGTTACAGGTGGTTAGTGAGTAGGGTACAGGTGGTTAGTGAGTAGGGTACAGGTGGTTAGTGAGTAGGGTACAGGTGGTTAGTTAGTAGGGTACCGGTGGTTAGTTGGTAGGGTACAGGTGGTTAGTTAGTAGGGTACAGGTGGTTAGTTAGTAGGGTACAGATGGTTAGTTAGTAGGGTACAGGTGGTTAGTTAGTAGGGTACAGGTGGTTAGTTAGTAGGGTACAGGTGGTTAGTTAGTAGGGTACAGGTGGCTAGTTAGTAGGGTACAGGTGGTTAGTTAGTAGGTTACAGGTGGTTAGTTAGTAGGGTACAGGTGGTTAGTTAGTAGGGTACAGGTGGTTAGTTAGTAGGGTACAGGTGGTTAGTTAGTAGGGTACAGGTGGTTAGTTAGTAGGGTACAGGTGGTTAGTTAGTAGGGTACAGGTGGTTAGTTAGTAGGGTACAGGTGGTTAGTTAGTAGGGTACAGGTGGTTAGTCACGGTACAGGTCTCTTCCCCTCTGGCTGAAGGGGCCGTCGGTTCTTCCGTGGGATCAATGAAAGAGTCAACAAGGTTATGGTTATGCCTATATCCGGGATCAATAAAACGTGCAACACGTTTATGGTTATTCCTCCAGCTGAGATCAATGAATCACGAGACACGTGGCGCTGTCACGCCAAATTTGTACCGGGTGCCAAATTTGTACCGGGCACGTAATCAGCTGTCCGTTGCCAGGCAACGGACAGCTGATTACGTAAGGGTTGTTCGTTGCCTGGCAGGTTTCAAAAAACATTCGCGCTCATGTTGCCAAAGACTAAATAACATAATACAGAAAACGGATCGCTAGATAACACTTGTTTTTACTTTATATTTGTATTGTATTTAATTGTTTAATCAAATTTAGCAAGTAAACTGAGTGTTTAAAGCAGGTCAAGGACGAAATAGCACAATACAGATAACGGATCGCTAGATAGAAGGTTCGCGAATGTTCGTGAACCTTTCACGTCATTCGACGCGGTCGTCCGTTGCCAGGCAGGTTTGGAATGGATTACGTATGGATGACGTGCCCGGTACAAATTTGGCACCCGGTACAAATTTGGCGTGACAGCGCCATGTAGCTCACGTGGTCACCGGGAGGTTGCCGGTTCGATCCCCGGCTCCTCCTAGCTCGGTGTGGAGGTGTCCCTGAGCAAGACGCCTCACCCTGACTGCTCCCGACGAGCCGGCTGTCGCCCTGCGTGGCCGACTCCGCCGTCGGCGTGTGGTTGAATGGTGGTCAGTCACTTTGGATAGGGCATCAGCAAAATCCCCTAAATGTAAAATGTAGATGTATTCCTCCTATTGCAGAGATCATTGAAACAGTCCCCGTGTTTACAGTTAAGTGAAGCCTTCCTCGACTGAGGTCGGTTCGAAGGAAGAAGGAAAGGCCTTAATTATCCTGACGGAACATAATTACGGGCGGCCTGAGGACAAAAGGTTTGGAGGCGCGTGATCGGCTTGCTAGCTGCCATCAGACAATAAGGTGTGTGTGTGTGTGTGTGTGTGTGTGTGTGTGTGTGTGTGTGTGTGTGTGTGTGTGTGTGTGTGTGTGTGTGTGTGTGTGTGTGTGTGTGTGTGTGTGTGTGTGTGTGTGTGTGTGTGTGTGTGTTAGGCCAATAAGGAGGTGGAGGAGGAGCAGGAGGAGACCAAGCCGAAACTATCAGACACCAAGAAGGTACAGACGCCTCTTCCCTCCTCTTCTCCTCTCCTCCCAGATAACTCCTCTTCTCCTCTCCTCCATGATGCCTCCTCTCTCCTCTATTCTTCTCCTCTCCTCCATGATGCCTCCTCTCTCCTCCTAGATGCCTACTCTGCTCCTTCCTTGCCTCACTTTTAATATTAACGGCTAACTGTGCTATTTATTTATTTTTTTTTTTAAACTGCTCCGGCAATTTAGATTTTTATGATCCTTGACAATGAGCTCCCTCTCTCGCTCTCGCTCTCTCTCTCTGTCTCTCTCTCTCTGTCGCTCTCTGTCTCTCTCTGTCGCTCTCTCTCTCTCTCTCTCTCTCTCTCTCTCTCTCGCTCTCGCTGTCTCGCTCTCTCTCCTCCACACAGCCTTCTATGAGCTCCATCGCCGGCCCCCCAGCAGGGTTCCTGAAGCCCAGCTCGGCCACTACAGAGTCCAGGGGGGGTGGGGGGGCGGCTCCCTGGGCCGACGCCCCCTCCCTGGCCTCCCCCAGGCGTGAGGCCCCCCCCAGGGGCCGGCTGGAGGCGGAGGACCTGGGCTCCCAGATGGAGGAAATGAGGAACCAGATGAGGGACCTGCTGATGTCCGTGGACCTCATCAAGAACCAGCAGACGTAAGGAGAACCGGCCCGGAAGGTCTAGAGGGACTAGAAGGTCTAGACTAGGGACTAGAAGGTCCAGAGTGAAGGTCTAGAGGGACTAGAAGGTCTAGAGTGAAGGTCTAGAGGGACTAGAGTGACTAGAAGGTCTAGAGTGAAGGTCTAGAGGGACTAGAAGGTCTAGAAGGTCTAGACTAGGGACTAGAAGGTCTAGAGTGAAGGTCTAGAGGGACTAGAGTGACTAGAAGGTCTAGAGTGAAGGTTTAGAGGGACTAGAAGGTCTAGAGTGAAGGTCTAGAGGGACTGGAAGGTCTAGAGTGAAGGTCTAGAGGGACTAGAGTGACTAGAAGGTCTAGAGTGAAGGTCTAGAGTGAAGGTCTAGAGGGACTAGAAGGTCTAGAAGGTCTAGACTAGGGACTAGAAGGTCTAGAGTGAAGGTCTAGAGGGACTAGAGTGACTAGAAGGTCTAGAGTGAAGGTTTAGAGGGACTAGAAGGTCTAGAGTGAAGGTCTAGAGGGACTGGAAGGTCTAGAGTGAAGGTCCAGAGTGAAGGTCTAGAGGGACTGGAAGGTCTAGAGTGAAGGTCTAGAATGACTAGAAGGTCTAGAGGGACTAGAGTGACTAGAAGGTCCAGAGTGAAGGTCCAGAGTGAAGGTCCAGAGTGAAGGTCCAGAGTGAAGGTCCAGAGTGAAGGTCTAGAGTGAAGGTCCAGAGTGAAGGTCATGCTACATGTTAAGAAAATCTTTCCTTGCATGATGTTTTGAACTAAGTGTGTGTGTGTGTGTGTGTGTGTGTAGGAAGGAGATGGCGTTGCTCCGAGCTGAGCTCGACGAGGAGAGGTTGAAGAGGCTGACACTGCAGGTAACGAACATCGCCATCCCAATTGTGACAAACATCTCCATCGCAGTGGTAACAAACATCTATGTGCAATAGTAACAAACATGTCCATCACCATGATGACAACCATCGATATTACCATGGTAACAAAAATCTCCATCACCATGGTAACAAACATCTTCATCACCATGGTAACAAAAACCTCCGTCACCATGGTAACAATGATCTCTATGGTGACAAACTCCTAGACGCTAGCATCATGTAACTAGATAAACGCTAGAGAGGCAGTATGCTAGCTGTAGGGCTTGTGCTAGCTTAATGTAGCATGAGCTACCTTAATGTAGCAGGAGCTAGCTAAACACGCTGAAGTTGCCTTAATGCATAGTGCGCTTGTGTTATTTATAATTAGAAATATAATTGCTGAATTGTCTGTCTGTCTGTCTGTCTGTCTCAGATGGAAATAGAGAAGCTAAAGCGGGCGGTCCAGTTGACGTGAAGTCAGCCTCCAATCAGCATCCAGCTTCCAGGTCACCTGCTAGCCTTTTAACCAATCAAGGAGGAGGAGGGCGGTGACCAACCCGCGGGAGGCCCTCTGTGATTGGTGTTTCTATATAAATATGAATTATTCTCCCACATCTGTAACAATTACCTTTTGCACATATAGTTGTTTTTTTCTAACTAGAGCTTCAAGATGTATTTCCTCTTTCTGCCATTCCTAAAAGAGATGCTCGGCCCGTAACCATGGGAACGCTCCGGGTGTGAGGCAGGGGGCGGAGTCTCCATACTACTGACAGATTAGCTTGTTTGTTTTGGGGGCGCATTTTTATAAAAAATGAAATGAGATGTCGTTAGCCTCTCAGATAATCACACGACACGACTCCAGCGGGGGGGGCTAGGGCCTCGCCGGCCTAGCGCCTCTACTGCTGCTAGCCTGTCTGATGCAATGAGCATGGCTAGCTTGGCTAGCATGGTTAGCCTGTCTGACACACTTAGCTTGGCTAATACGGCCAGCTTGGCTAACACGGCTAGCTTGGCTAACACGGCTAGCTTGGCTAACACGGCTAGCTTGGCTAACACGGCTAGCTTGGCTAACACGGCTAGCTTGGTTAACACGGCTAGCTTGGCTAACACGGCCTGCTTGGCTAACACTTCTGGCCTGGCTAAAACTGCTAGCTTGGCTAACACTACTAGCCCAGTTGCGACGCTACGGTGGGCAACAATACGATTGGGTGTCTTGTTTTTTGTATTGTCTGTGTTTTCTACCAACACTACTGTGCCTGTTGTAAAGAATCCACATCACGTGTATTGGGAGTTTAGATTCAAGTATCTTCATGTCTTCTGGAAGTCCTATATAAAGCTATATAAATGTATATCTATATTTTTAAAGAGTCTTCTGACATTCCTACTCCAAGTTTGGACCATCTTCTTCTTTGTTTTTATTGAGTTGTTTTGAGGGGTGCGCCGATTTGAAACATTCCTCCGAGACCCAGCTGAGACGAAGTGACCGAGACATCACTCAGTCGCCTCTAAAGCAGGGCTAGTCCTTCATCCCCTCATCTCCTCCTCCTCCTCATCACTCCTTCCTCAGTGGGTTCCTTCTCATGTACACCCCCCCCCTCCCCCTCCATCTCCAGTCCCCGCCGTCTGAATAAACGGTGCGTTGTGGTGCTCTGTGAAGCATCAGATGAGATGTCTCCCCCTCCTCCTCCTCATATCCACCTGTTTGAGTGGACACCTTCAGCTCCCTTCTGTCTCATCTTCCTCTGCACACCTTTGAACTCAGACCCTCCCATCGGCGGCGGTATTATCCTCATTCCTGTTATTGCATGAGCAGATGGTTTCAACAATAAATGACATCTTTATTTAATGTCACGGCTTGGTCTCGTGTGTGTGTGTGTGTGTGGGGGGGGGTGTACTTGAAGCATTTAATGATGGAAGAGCAAGCTAGAGACTGAGACACGGAGAGACGGAGTGAGACACGGAGGGACGGAGTAAGACACGGAGGGACGGAGTGAGACACGGAGAGACGGAGTGAGACACGGAGGGACGGAGTGAGGGACGGAGTGAGACACGGAGAGACGGAGTGAGACACAGACGGAGGTAGACATTCAGACTCACTTAATCGTTCATAGAGTTCAGCCTGATTATTCTTGATTATTCTGATTAGTCTTCTTCGGTTGTTATTGTCCTCACTTCTAAATGAATACATGACTCCTCATTCACTCCTAGCTCGGTATTAACTTAAATAGGTTATATTCATAATGTCCCACTTGGTATCAGTATACAGTTCTTTCATATATTGGTGAACATATCTTTACCTGGCCGACCGTACTCTCTCCCTTTCTCTCAGCTCCCAGACACTAATGACGGTATCTCTCTCTGTCTCCGTCTCTGTCCCTCTCCTCCCCTTATCACTCTCTCTCTCTCTCTCTCTCTCTCTCTCTGTCTCTGTCTCTCTGTCTCTCTCCCTCTCCTCCCCCCCTCCCTCACTGCCGTCAGGACCACCTGCTGTCTTGCCTCTATTTCATGCTACATTAGGTGTTTGAGTGTCTGTGGAGGGCATTTGCACATGCATGTGACATGGAGGTTGCAACAGTTGTCCTTAACAACCATCTTCAGGTCCGAACTATTAAGTTCATCAGAATGTAGCGATGTGCTGTTTTGTGGGAGAGAGACAGAGAGGTCTCGCCATCTCCCCGCTCTGACGCTATTTTATCACAATTACGATTCCCAATGAATAAACAAACAGGCTTCTGTGTTTATGTGAGCATGTGTTAATATAAAACACCTCGGCACTCACACACACACACTCACACTCTGCTCTGGGTGGTGAGATAATTAAAATGCTGAATCAACGGTTAATTATTCTATTCGTATCTCCCAGCAAGTCGTTTAAATTCCACGCCAGCTTCGGTGAGCGTGAACACGACTATCCACTGACTAACCCAGACTACTAAACCCAGTGACCAGACTACTAACCCAAGAGGCTAACCCATATATCCCCAGAGACCAGACTGCTAACCCAAGAGGCTAACCCATATATCCCCAGAGACCAGACTACTAACCCAAGAGGCTAACCCATATATCCCCAGAGACCAGACTGCTAACCCAAGCATACTAACCCAGACTACTAACCCCAGAGAACAGTATAACCCAGACTCCTAACCCATACTACCAACCCAAGACTACTCCAGACCACTACTAATCCCTCTTTTAATGTGATGGGCGTGATTATGCTGACTGTATGCCTCGGTCCAAATCCAACTCTCCCCGTGCGAGAACCTGATTGGCTGATCTGCATTTGACTCCCTGTCTCTTGCGGGCCGAATTACATCTGCCTACTCATATTCAGTTGTAAAAAGAAACTTCAAGCTTCAAGTAGAAAGACGGGTCATCAGCCAGTAGAAGTGGGCACCGCCTCCTGAACGCGGCAATCCTGCGCTCCAGTCGCGCGCAGCGCCGCTCTCCCATCGCGCGCAGCGCACGGAACGCATCCTGCTCGCCAGGAAGACCTCCGTCTCTGTTTGCGTGTTCACGTGTTTCTTCCCACCGGGAGGACATTTCCTTCTTCTTCTAGAGACTCTCCACCCAGCACGAGGTCCGCTGAACAGACCCGATGAGAGGAGATCTTCGCTGAGAAGGCTGTGGTTCCCACACTGTTGGGAACCACCGGGGGACCTTTAAACCCTGTGTTTGGGACTACTGGATGACTGTTATGTGTTCTGCCGTTTGACCCCTCCGTGCTGGTGAGTGCCTGCCTCGTAACCATCCTGTCATAACCCTGAGAGATCCGTGGATTGAACCCAGAGTCGTTCCCTCTTGTTGGTCTTCCGCAGGTGATCATTAAACCCGCTGATGGGGATGAGCGATACCTGCGCTCTGACGAACTGCGGTTTGACTTTTAGATTGATGATAATAATTGGGTTCGATTCCTTATGGATTGTTTTGTCTGCCTGTGGCCATGCGTGCGTCTTGGGTTTGATGTGGCGTCTAATCAGATCATTGGTAAGGGCTGCAGTGAAACACTTTGAAGCCAAAACAGATGTTGATTAAAATAAATACATGAACAAACTTTCCGCTGATTCAAAAGCATAAGCTCGTCCCTGATTAAGGGGTCGTTGAACTCACATCACGGAGACGCGGCATTTTCAGAGAGCCTACGACGGAATGGTGATGTGATCAGAATAAGGTTTAGGAAGTTGAAAGGTCACAATCTATTATATGCATGCAGATATAACTATCTGCTTGCATATATGCATGGTGATCGACCAGCTAATGTGGTAGAAATTAACCTTACATTTTATGTTAATCTATGATTATTATTAGGCCTACATATCATATACTTGAATAGTGGAAAACAGCTGATCACCTTTAGCCTAGATGTTATTTGCCATGTGGCACCAGTAAGAGAGTCCAGTCTACTCCCATTTTGATGTACTCTTGAAGACAATGCTTACATTCACACACGTGTGCATCATCTCTGTTTGGATAATATATGTTCTAAGGTCACATTGGGATTCAGAAGACATGAGAATATACTGACATCCACACAGTGTGACCCAGAAAAACATTCTATGCACATCAATATTTGATGAAAGTCCAACTTTGTATTGTATAAGGATTGGGTATATAAGGAGCTGTACGGGATTCATTCAGGAGTGTGTATTCGCGGATACCATTCGGCTTTGTTGTCTCTCGTTTGCGGGTGGCAATAAACTCTCCATCTATACTTGACCTGGACTCTCCGATTCCTCTTTGCTTATAGCTAGTTAAAGTGAATTAGATAAGTTATTATTAATGCTACCACACTAATCTCATAACGGACCCGAGGAGACTCTGTGCTGTAGGTCACACCGGGCTTACCGACGACACTCAGATGGATTGAATAACAGTAAACTGTTGTTGCACCCGCCGACACCAGGTTCATTCAAATCCGCTTCTCAAAGTTAAACTCAGGTTAGGATGGGTAGACGACAGCTCCTCTCCTCCTCCACTTCCCTCTCCTCCTCTCCCCTCTCCTCTCCTCCTCTCCTCCTCTTCTCCTCTCCCCCCTCTCCTCTCCTCCTCCCCTCTCCTCCTCTCCTCTCCTCTCCTCTCCCCTCTCCCCCTCTCCTCTCCTCCTCCCCTCTCCTCCTCTCCTCTCCTCTCCCCTCTCCTCCCCTCTCCTCCTCTCCTCTTCTCCTCTCCCCTCTCCTCCTCTCCTCTCCCCTCCTCTCCTCCCCTCTCCTCCTCTCCTCTTCTCCTCTCCCCTCTCCTCCTCTCCTCTCCCCTCTCCTCCTCTCCTCTCCCCTCTCCTCCCCCCTCTCCTCCTCCTCTCCTCCTCCCCTCCTCTCCTCTCCCCTCCCCCCTCATTGGCTGAGTGGCATCATGTGTGTTGCGTCTTAACCACCTCTTATCCTGACGAGTTTCCCGAAGAGTTTGAAGCACTTTGAAGGCTTTGGGTGTTTTCATTAACTGTCATTTATTCCGTCAATTTCCGCCAATCCCGGCGTGCGTGGGAAGAGGTTTTCGGTAGCGGGAGCCACCAACTCAAACCCAAAGTTTAGATTAGAGCCTAATGAGTGACGTTAGCTCGTGTTCTCAGGGAACCCGTCCTTCCATTTAGATTAGAGCCTAATGAGTGACGTTAGCTCGTGTTCTCAGGGAACCCGTCCTTCCATTTTCCGGTTGCGCACAACAGACACTGCATTGTGTTACGACAACCGTGTGTGTTGTTTTTTTTTTCCTCAAAAAGAGGTTGTGTCTTTAGGTACTATGTTTCGTTTGTTCTAAAAAATGTAGGAATAGATTTACAGCATCAATAAATATTAAATCTTACTCATGACAGTCTTTCTCTCTCTCTCTCTCTCTCTCCTCCCTAACTCTCTCTCTCCTCCCCCTCCATCTTTCTCTCCTCCCTCTGTCTCCTTTTCTCCTCTCTCTCATTCTCATTCTCTCTCTCTCTCTCTCTCTCTCTCTCTCTCTCTCTCCCCCTCTCTCTCTCTGTAAGCCAGGATTAACTCCACCTGACTGCAACAGGATTACTGCTGTTTGATTGGTCGCATGATGTCATCCGCACTATCTGATCTCCTTGTCTGGGTGGGATGAGGAACATATGAGTTACATTACAGCTCTGGCCTGGTTCGTTACGAGGAGCCCAGGGTTAGGTCAGGGCTAGGCCCCGATTATCCCCTACCCAAAATGGCTGAACCGCATGGTTTAGCCGATCGCATTAGAGCATAGACACCATAGCTTGGCCGTGTGTGCGAGGCGTGCGGGTATGAATATGAATATGTATTGGCCCTCTAAGCTGCTAGCTCCCACATGGCCAGCCCTGGTGCTGCTCTAACTGCCCTGGAGCGGCTCCAGCCGTGAGGGTGAACCTGAATGGGACCACGCGGGGGGCTTTGTGGAGGACCAGCGTGGGCCCGTGTCATCTGGAGCCTGCGCCTGCCTCCTGTCAACCCCGGCGCGCACCGCGTCCTCTGGGACGCGCAGCGAGCGCACGCACGCACACACACACGCACGATTACGTACACACACACACACGCATACACACACGCACGCATGTTTATGTACACACTTGCGTACGACGCACGCAGACGCTGGTGTACACTCAGGAGCTGGCTGCCGTGCCGACCCCAGCCCGAGCACATACCGGCAGAAGCGCGCCAATGCTCGTGCAAACACGCGGTAGCAAACACACACCCGCCACGCGCTGGACACACGCCGGCCTGCACACACCGCCGCAGGGCCCCGTGTCCGCGCTCGTGTGCGCCGCCACGCAGGCGGGGGGAGCACCGGGGAGCCCGCGGCCAGAGCCGCGTCCGGGTCCTCCGACAGTGGATCCGCCGCACTGAACCGACCGCTTGTCTCCGTCGGCTCCTCAGCCTCCAGGGGCTGTCAGGTGACCGCGTCATGTGACCTCTCCTCCCTCCCTCCCTCCCTCCCTCCCCCCCAGCAGGAGGCCCTGACTCCCCCCCCCCCGCACCCCAGCATGGGGAACGAGAGCCTGGGCCCGCCGGGCTACCTCCCCCACTACCTGCTGCGGGGAGACCCCTTCGCCTCCCGCCTCTCCCCCTGGCCGACATCATGGCGGCCCTCTACATCGGCATCATAGGTAAGAGGAGACAACGGCCCCCCAGGGAGGAGGTCTAGAGGGGAGGAGGAGGTGGAGGGGGAGGAAGAGGAGGTGGAGGAAGAGGAGGAGACAACGGCCCCCCAGGGAGGAGGTCTAGAGGGGGGGGAGGAGGAGGAGAGGGGAGGAGGAGGAAGAGGAGGAGACAACGGCCCCCAGGGAGGAGGTCTAGAGGGGGGGGAGGAGGAGGAGGAGAGGGGAGGAAGAGGAAGAGGAGGTGGAGGGGGAGGAAGAGGAGGTGGAGGAAGAGGAGGAGACAACGGCCCCCCAGGGAGGAGGTCTAGAGGGGGGGGAGGAGGAGGAGGAGGTGGAGGAAGAGGAGGAGACAACGGCCCCCCAGGGAGGAGGGGGAGGAGGAGGGGGAGGAAGAGGAGGAGGAGGAGGTGGAGGAAGAGGAGGAGACAACGACCCCCAGGGAGGAGGAGGAGAAGGGGGAGGAAGAGGAGGTGGAGGAGGAGTAAGAAGAGGAGGAGGAGGAAGAAGAAGAGGAGGAGGAGGAGGGGGAGGAGGAGGAGACAACGACCCCCCAGGGAGGAGGTCTAGAGGGGGGGGAGGAGGAGGAGAGGGGAGGAAGAGGAGGTGGAGGAGGAGGTGGAGGAAGAGGAGGAGACAACGGCCCCCCAGGGAGGAGGGGGAGGAGGAGGAGAAGGGGGAGGAAGAGGAGGTGGAGGAGGAGGAGGAGGAGACAACGACCCCCCAGGGAGGAGGTCTGGAGGAGGGGGAGGAGGTGGAGGAGGAGGTCTAGAGGAGGTGGAGGAGGAGGAGATGGAGGTCTAGAGGAGGTGGAGGAGGTGGTTTAGAGGAGGTGGAGGAAGAGGAGGAGGAGGTGGAGGTCTAGAGGAGGTGAAGGGGGTGGAGAAGGAGGAGGAGGAGACAACGGCCCCCCATGGAGGAGGTCTGGAGGAAGGGGGGAGGAAGTGGAGTAGGTGGAGGAGGAGGTCTAGAGGAGGTGGAGGTCTAGAGGAGGTGGAGGAGGAGGAGATGGAGGTCTAGAGGAGGTGGTTTAGAGGAGGAAGAGGAGGTGGAGGAGGAGGTGGAGGTCTAGAGGAGTTGAAGGAAGAGGAGGTGGGGGAGGAGGAGCAGGAGGAGGAGCAGGAGGAGGAGGAGAGGGAGTAGGAGGAGGGGGAGGTCTAGAGGAGGTGGAGGAGGAGGAGGAGGAGGTCTAGAGGAGGTGGAGGAGGAGGAGGAGGAGGTGGAGGTCTAGAGGAGGAGGAGGAGGAGGTGGAGGAGGTGGAGGAGGAGGAGGAGGGGGGAGGTCTAGAGGAGGTGGAGGAGGAGGAGGAGGAGGAGGAGGAGGAGGAGGTGGAGGAGTAATTGAACAAGAGAACAGAGGTCCATCCACCGGTTGCAGGGTGAGGGTGTACGTTGAGGTGGAATGGTTTCTCTGTAGGCTCAGACTCGTATGAGGACCTGATGGAGGCCAGGCTGGCTCTGATTCAGCGTCAGAGCTCTGGCCTCTGGCAGCGTGACGGCGTGTGGGCCTCTCATATCCTCTCCTGAGCTGCATTCCACATCACGCTCAGACGCCCCTCGTAACAACAGACAATCTACAAACAGACGATCTACAAACACGTTCCTCACAGAGAGTGATGTGTGTTTGATAGTGAATGAGTGATGTGTGATCCATAGTGATGTGTGTTTGATAGTGAATGAGTGATGTGTGATCCATAGTGATGTGTGTTTGATAGTGAATGAGTGATGTGTGATCCATAGTGATGTGTGTTTGATAGTGAATGAGTGATGTGTGATCCATAGTGATGTGTGATTGATAGTGAATGAGTGATGTGTGATCCATAGTGATGTGTGTTTGATAGTGAATGAGTGATGTGTATTTGATAGTGAATGAGTGATGTGTGATCCATAGTGATGTGTGTTTGATAGTGGATGAGTGATGTGTGATCCATAGTGATGTGTGTTTGATAGTGAATGAGTGATGTGTGATCCATAGTGAATGAGTGATGTGTGATCCATAGTGATGTGTGTTTGATAGTGAATGAGTGATGTGTGATCCATAGTGATGTGTGATTGATAGTGAATGAGTGATGTGTGATCCATAGTGATGTGTGTTTGATAGTGAATGAGTGATGTGTATTTGATAGTGAATGAGTGATGTGTGATCCATAGTGATGTGTGTTTGATAGTGGATGAGTGATGTGTGATCCATAGTGATGTGTGTTTGATAGTGGATGAGTGATGTGTGATCCATAGTGATGTGTGTTTGATAGTGAATGAGTGATGTGTGATCCATAGTGATGTGTGTTTGATAGTGGATGAGTGATGTGTGATCCATAGTGATGTGTGTTTGATAGTGAATGAGTGATGTGTGATCCATAGTGAATGAGTGATGTGTGATCAATAGTGAATAAGTGTTGTGTGTGTGTTTCATAGGGAATAAGGTATATGTGTTTCATAGTGAATGAGTGATGCGTGTTTGATAGTGAATGATTAATGTGTGTGTGTTCCATAGTGAATAAGTTATGTGTGTTTCTTAGTGAATGAGTGATGGGATTTTCATTGTGAATAAGGTATGTGTGTTTGGTAGTGAATGAGTGATGTGTGTGTGTTTGATAGTGAATGAGTGATGTGTGTGTGTTTGATAGTGAATGAGTGATGTGTGTGTGTTTGATAGTGAATGAGTGATGTGTGTGTGTTTGATAGTGAATGAGTGATGTGTGTGTGTTTGATAGTGAATGAGTGATGTGTGTGTGGTAGTGAATGAGTGATGTGTGTGTGGTAGTGAATGAGTTATGTGTGTTTGATAGTGAATGAGTGATGTGTGTTTGATAGTGAATGAGTGATGTGTGTTTGATAGTGAATGAGTGATGTGTGTGTGTTTGATAGTGAATGAGTGATGTGTGTGTGGTAGTGAATGAGTGATGTGTGTGTGGTAGTGAATGAGTGATGTGTGTTTGATAGTGAATGAGTGATGTGTGTGTGTTTGATAGTGAATGAGTGATGTGTGTGTGTTTGATAGTGAATGAGTGATGTGTGTGGTAGTGAAGGAGTGATGGCGGTGGCGGCCCCAGCCTCGAGGCGCATGCGTCCACCGTGTGGGGGCATTGGGGGGGTTGGGGAGTTGAGAGGAGCTGACTGCCTTGTGATCTCCTAGCATCACGCTCCACCAGTAAGGCTAACGCTCACTCTGCTGAGCTCCTCCAGGGCTTCAGCTGTGGCCTTCCAAGGTTCAGGTCCTTGGAAGGCCACAGTCACCACCTCACAACTCATCACCACTTCATAACTCAATCACCAACTCATCACACAACCACCACTTCACAACTCATCACCACTTCATAACTCAATCACCAAAAGAAGTGGTGATTGTGTGATGAAGTGGTGATTGTGTGATTGAGTGGTGATTGTGTGATTGAGTGCTGATTGTGTGATGAAGTGGTGGTTGTGTGATGACTCACAGTATACGAGTTACATATCCAGATGTGTGTGTGTGTGTGTGTGTGTGTGTGTGTGTGTGTGTGTGTGTGTGTGTGTGTGTGTGTGTGTATCTAGGCTTTTATCTTGATGACCTCTCGGTGTGATCATGAGATGTTGCTATGACGATGTTGCTACTAGGCCAGAAGCTTCCCCTGTGTTATGGTCTGTTGTTCCGAGATGTTTTGCCCATTTAAGTTTTCATTGCATCATCACCTTCATCATGACGCAACATCAAGACCGCATCATTATCATCATCATCATCATCATCATCATCATCATCATCGGGGGGGGGGGGGGGGGGGGGGGGGGGGGCTGGAAGCTGTTGCTCCGTAGAAGGATGGAGGAAGCAAGCTATTTAGGGTTACCATGGCGTTATCAAACGCACACACACACACACACACACACACACACACACACACACACACACACACACACACACACACACACACACACACACACACACACACACACACACACACACACACACACACACACGTGATGAACAGGGAGCAGACAATATCACTGTTTACCCCAAATAGCTTGCTTCCTCAATCCTTCTACACGCACGCACACACACACACACACAGGTAGCTATGGTAGGCCTGTGGCCTCTTCAGGAATCCCCGGCTGACTCTCATCATGAATCACCACGGTAACGATTGCCTCCAGCAAATAATCGTTACTTAATGGCCCCTGATTGGCTGAATGGTCACCGAGGCAACTGCTCGGAGTGGACCAGGGATGAGTTGTCAAGGTGATTAACGAACCCAGAGGGTCCATCAACATCTTGTTGAGCTTTGACCTCTCAGGGAGCAGAACCTCTGGTCAATAAGGACCAGACAAGGGTCTGACGGTACTGACAGCTAATTCTCTCTCTCTCTCTCTCTCTCTCTCTCTCTCTCTCTCTCTCTCTCTCTCTCTCTCTCTCTCTCTCTCTCTCTCTCTCTCTCTCTCTCTCTCTCGTCTCGTCTCTCTCTCTCTCTCTCTCTCCACCAGGTATCCTGTCAGCTACAGGTAACGGTTACGTTATCTACCAGTCCTTCAGACGCAAGAGCAAGCTGAAGCCCCCAGAGATGATGACTGTTAACCTCGCCATCTTTGACTTCGGCATCTCAGGTTACTAAACACATTAACACTAACAACAACACCTACCTGTACAAGTACAGGTAACTAAACACACCTCTCTGCTTTATAAGCACGATTTATAATAATTACATTAGTCTTGATGTTTGACCTTTGACCCCTGACCCGTCTCCATAGTGACAAGCAAGCCGTTCTTCATGGTGTCTTGACCTTTGACCCCATAGTGTTCAGCAAGCCGTTCTTCATGGTGTCTTGACCCTTGACCCCACAGTGTTCAGCAAGCCGTTCTTCATGGTATCTTGACCTTTGACCCCTGACCCCATAGTGTTCAGCAAGCCGTTCTTCATGGTGTCTTGACCTTTGACCCCTGACCCCATAGTGTTCAGCAAGCCGTTCTTCATGGTGTCTTGACCCCTGACCCCATAGTGTTCAGCAAGCCGTTCTTCATGGTGTCTTGACCCCTGACCCCATAGTGTTCAGCAAGCCGTTCTTCATGGTGTCTTGACCCCTGACCCTTGACCCCATAGTGTTCAGCAAGCCGTTCTTCATGGTGTCTTGACCCTTGACCCCATAGTGTTCAGCAAGCCGTTCTTCATGGTGTCTTGACCCCTGACCCCACAGTGTTCAGCAAGCCGTTCTTCATGGTGTCTTGACCCCTGACCCCATAGTGTTCAGCAAGCCGTTCTTCATGGTGTCTTGACCCTTGACCCTTGACCCCATAGTGTTCAGCAAGCCGTTCTTCATGGTGTCTTGACCCCTGACCCCATAGTGTTCAGCAAGCCGTTCTTCATGGTGTCTTGACCCCTGACCCTTGACCCCATAGTGTTCAGCAAGCCGTTCTTCATGGTGTCTTGACCCTTGACCCCATAGTGTTCAGCAAGCCGTTCTTCATGGTGTCTTGACCCCTGACCCCACAGTGTTCAGCAAGCCGTTCTTCATGGTGTCTTGACCCTTGACCCCACAGTGTTCAGCAAGCCGTTCTTCATGGTGTCTTGACCTTTGACCCCTGACCCCATAGTGTTCAGCAAGCCGTTCTTCATGGTGTCTTGACCCCTGACCCCATAGTGTTCAGCAAGCCGTTCTTCATGGTGTCTTGACCCCTGACCCCATAGTGTTCAGCAAGCCGTTCTTCATGGTGTCTTGACCCCTGACCCTTGACCCCATAGTGTTCAGCAAGCCGTTCTTCATGGTGTCTTGACCCTTGACCCCATAGTGTTCAGCAAGCCGTTCTTCATGGTGTCTTGACCCCTGACCCCACAGTGTTCAGCAAGCCGTTCTTCATGGTGTCTTGACCCCTGACCCCATAGTGTTCAGCAAGCCGTTCTTCATGGTGTCTTGACCCTTGACCCTTGACCCCATAGTGTTCAGCAAGCCGTTCTTCATGGTGTCTTGACCCCTGACCCCATAGTGTTCAGCAAGCCGTTCTTCATGGTGTCTTGACCCCTGACCCTTGACCCCATAGTGTTCAGCAAGCCGTTCTTCATGGTGTCTTGACCCTTGACCCCATAGTGTTCAGCAAGCCGTTCTTCATGGTGTCTTGACCCCTGACCCCACAGTGTTCAGCAAGCCGTTCTTCATGGTGTCTTGACCCTTGACCCCACAGTGTTCAGCAAGCCGTTCTTCATGGTGTCTTGACCCTTGACCCTTGACCCCATAGTGTTCAGCAAGCCGTTCTTCATGGTGTCTTGACCCCTGACCCCACAGTGTTCAGCAAGCCGTTCTTCATGGTGTCTTGACCCCTGACCCCATAGTGTTCAGCAAGCCGTTCTTCATGGTGTCTTGACCCTTGACCCCATAGTGTTCAGCAAGCCGTTCTTCATGGTGTTTTGACCCCTGACCCCACAGTGTTCAGCAAGCCGTTCTGCATGGTGTCTTGACCCCTGACCCCACAGTGTTCAGCAAGCCGTTCTTCATGGTGTCTTGACCCCTGACCCCACAGTGTTCAGCAAGCCCTTCTTCTTGGTGTCTTGACCCCTGACCCCACAGTGTTCAGCAAGCCGTTCTTCATGGTGTCTTGACCCCTGACCCCACAGTGTTCAGCAAGCCGTTCTTCATGGTGTCTTGACCCCTGACCCCACAGTGTTCAGCAAGCCGTTCTTCATGGTGTCTTGACCCCTGACCCCACAGTGTTCAGCAAGCCATTCTTCATGGTGTCTTGACCCCTGACCCCATAGTGTTCAGCAAGCCGTTCTTCATGGTGTCTTGACCCTTGACCCCACAGTGTTCAGCAAGCCGTTCTTCATGGTGTCTTGACCCTTGACCCCATAGTGTTCAGCAAGCCGTTCTTCATGGTGTCTTGACCCCTGACCCCACAGTGTTCAGCAAGCCGTTCTTCATGGTGTCTTGACCCTTGACCCCATAGTGTTCAGCAAGCCGTTCTTCATGGTGTTTTGACCCCTGACCCCACAGTGTTCAGCAAGCCGTTCTGCATGGTGTCTTGACCCCTGACCCCACAGTGTTCAGCAAGCCGTTCTTCATGGTGTCTTGACCCCTGACCCCTGACCCCACAGTGTTCAGCAAGCCCTTCTTCTTGGTGTCTTGACCCCTGACCCCACAGTGTTCAGCAAGCCGTTCTTCATGGTGTCTTGACCCCTGACCCCACAGTGTTCAGCAAGCCGTTCTTCATGGTGTCTTGACCCCTGACCCCACAGTGTTCAGCAAGCCGTTCTTCATGGTGTCTTGACCCCTGACCCCACAGTGTTCAGCAAGCCATTCTTCATGTTGTCTTGACCCCTGACCCCATAGTGTTCAGCAAGCCGTTCTTCATGGTGTCTTGACCCCTGACCCCACAGTGTTCAGCAAGCCGTTCTTCATGGTGTCTTGACCCCTGACCCCACAGTGTTCAGCAAGCCGTTCTTCATGGTGTCTTGACCCCTGACCCCATAGTGTTCAGCAAGCCGTTCTTCATGGTGTCTTGACCCTTGACCCCATAGTGTTCAGCAAGCCGTTCTTCATGGTGTTTTGACCCCTGACCCCACAGTGTTCAGCAAGCCCTTCTTCTTGGTGTCTTGACCCCTGACCCCACAGTGTTCAGCAAGCCGTTCTTCGTGGTGTCTTGACCCCTGACCCCACAGTGTTCAGCAAGCCGTTCTTCATGGTGTCTTGACCCCTGACCCCATAGTGTTCAGCAAGCCGTTCTTCATGGTGTCTTGACCCCTGACCCCACAGTGTTCAGCAAGCCGTTCTTCATGGTGTCTTGACCCCTGACCCCACAGTGTTCAGCAAGCCGTTCTTCATGGTGTCTTGACCCCTGACCCCTGACCCCACAGTGTTCAGCAAGCCGTTCTTCATGGTGTCCAGCTTCTCCCACCGCTGGCTCTTCGGCTGGCAGGGCTGCCGCTGCTACGGCTGGACGGGGTTCTTCTTCGGCTGCGGGAGCCTCATCACCCTGACGGTCGTCAGCCTGGACCGCTACCTGAAGATCTGCCACCTGTCCTACGGTCAGCAGCTCTCCAGTACCCCTGTACCCCCCTGTACCCTGTCCTACTGTCCCTAGTACCCCTGTACCCTGTCCTACGGTCAGCAGCTCCCCAGTACCCCCTCTGTACCCTGTCCTACGGTCCCTGGTACCCCTGTACCCTGTCCTACTGTCCCTAGTACCCCTGTACCCTGTCCTACTGTCCACAGTACCCCTGTACCCTGTCCTACGGTCCACAGTACCCCTGTACCCCCCTGTACCCTGTCCTACGGTCCATAGTACCCCTGTACCCCCCTGTACCCTGTCCTACGGTCAGCAGCTCCCCAGTACCCCTGTACCCCCCTGTACCCTGTCCTACGGTCCCTGGTACCCCTGTACCCTGTCCTACTGTCCCTAGTACCCCTGTACCCTGTCCTACTGTCCACAGTACCCCTGTACCCTGTCCTACGGTCCCTGGTACCCCTGTACCCTGTCCTACGGTCCTTGGTACCCCTGTACCCTGTCCTACGGTCCCTGGTACCCCTGTACCCTGTCCTACGGTCAGCAGTACCACGGTTCAATACCCTGACTGAAGGATCTAAGCGCTACATTTAGAATTGTTTCAGAATTTTCTTTCACTTTCTGGATTCAGATCTGTAGTCCTGGTTCCTCAGGTTCTAGATGTAGTCCTGGTTCCTCAGGTTCTAGATGTAGTCCTGGTTCCTCAGGTTCTAGATGTAGTCCTGGTTCCTCAGGTTCTTGATGTAGTCCTGGTTCCTCAGGTTCTAGATGTAGTCCTGGTTCCTCAGGTTCTAGATGTAGTCCTGGTTCCTCAGGTTCTAGATGTAGTCCTGGTTCCTCAGGTTCTAGATGTAGTCCTGGTTCCTCAGGTTCTAGATGTAGTCCATACTAGGGGTTCTAGATGTAGGGTTGTAGATGTAGTCCAGGTTCCTCAGGTTCCTCAGGTTCTAGCTCTGGTTCTGACCCGGTCCCTCCCTCAGGCGCGTGGCTGAAGCGCCAGCACACCCTCCTGGTCCTGGCGGCGGTGTGGTTCTACGCGGCCTTCTGGGCCACCATGCCTCTGCTGGGGTGGGGGAGCTACGCCCCGGAACCCTTCGGGACCTCCTGCACGCTGGACTGGTGGCTGGCCCAGGCCTCGCTGTCCGGCCAGACCTTCGTCCTGTCCATCCTCTTCTTCTGCCTGGTCCTGCCCACCGCCATCATCGTCTTCTCCTACGTCAAGATCATCATCAAGGTCAAGGCCTCCATCCAGGAGGTGTCCAGCTTCGACGCCCGCATCAAGTCCAGCAACGTCCTGGAGATGAAGCTGACCAAGGTGAGGGTCGGGGGCGTCTGAAGGAGCCGGGACACGGAGGTCCTCTGAGGATCGATACGATGCAATCACAATACATAAGGGACAGGGGTCCGATATTATGGAAGCAATATTGTATTCAAGGTTGAGAAGTCAATATTATATAATACATATTATATAAAGGGTCAAGGAATCAATATTATATCATCAATATTTAATAAAAGGTTGAGGAATTAATATTATATAATCAATATTAAGTAATGGGTTAAGTAATCAACATTATATAATCAATTATGTAAAGGGTTAGCTTAACTTAATCCTTCTTATTGAAGGTGGAGAGGTCAGGGTGGTGTTCATTCTGCAGTATGAGTGGTGTTCATTCTGAGGTCAGGGTGGTGTTCATTCTGCAGTATGAGTGGTGTTCATTCTGAGGTCAGGGTGGTGTTCAGCCTGAGGTTAGGGTGGTGTTCAGTGCAGAGCAGTGAGACTGTGTGCTGCTGCTCCGTCTCTCCACCAGGTGGCGATGCTGATCTGCGTGGCGTTCCTGGTCACCTGGATCCCCTACGCCGTCGTGTCGGTGGTGTCGGCGTTCGGCCAGCCGGACTCCATCCCCATCGCCCTCTCCGTCATCCCCACCCTGCTGGCCAAGTCCTCGGCCATGTACAACCCCATGATCTACCAGGTGATGGACCTGAAGAACTCCTGCAAGAACCTGTCCTGCTTCCAGAACATCAAGAAGAGGACGCACTTCAACACCTCCAGGTACCTCCTCCCTAACTCCTCCCTAAGGGTTAGCTAGCTGGTTAGAGAGTTAGCTGGTTAGCTAGTAAGCTGGTTACATAGTTTGATAGTTGAAGAACCATGAAGAACCACAGGCCTTCGGTCAAACACCGGTTAAACCTCCTGGTTCAGCTCTCTGGGAGAACTCACTGGTCCTGAAGCCAGCTGAGACGGTCTGTAGGTTGTAGGTGGTCTGTAGGTTGTAGGTGGTCTGTAGGTTCTAGGTGGTCTGTAGGTTCTAGGTGGTCTGTAGGCTCTAGGTGGTCTGTAGGTTCTAGGTGGTCTGTAGGTTCTAGGTGGTCTGTAGGTTCTAGGTGGTCTGTAGGCTCTAGGTGGTCTGTAGGTTCTAGGTGGTCTGTAGGTTCTAGGTGGTCTGTAGGTTCTAGGTGGTCTGTAGGTTCTAGGTGGTCTGTAGGCTCTAGGTGGTCTGTAGGTTCTAGGTGGTCTGTAGGTTCTAGGTGGTCTGTAGGTTCTAGGTGGTCTGTAGGTTCTAGGTGGTCTGTAGGCTCTAGGTGGTCTGTAGGTTCTAGGTGGTCTGTAGGTTCTAGGTGGTCTCTAGGCTCTGACTCCGCCCCTCTCTCCACAGGTTGTATGCTGTGTCCTGCTCCCTGAAAGGCCGAATGCCAGCCAATGAAACGCCGCTGGAGGCGTGACTACAGACCGGACACCTTGATCACATCACCACACACACACACACACACACACACACACACACACACACACACACACACACACACACACACACACACACACACACACACACACACACACACACACACACACTGCCTATCCACATCAGCAGCGAATTGTCTCTTCTTGGCTCCTCCCACTGCCAGTCTCTACCCAGAATGCTCTTTTCAAGGTCATGTGACGGATCGGCTCAAGGCCTCAATGTTCGGAAGATTCAAAATTGACCCCTAGGAGACTTGTTTTGAAGCGGGACTCTTAAGGAAGACATTTGAACCTCTTGTGTTCGTTCGTCTGCCCCAGGTTCAAAGTTCAGAATCAAAGTTCAGAATCAAACTTTTGTTGAATGTGATTGACTGCACCCCAGGAGATGCCCGGGATGTATCCGCACAAACAGACACTTTAGCACAAAGCCCGCCCCCTGGTGGTCACGTTAACGTGGGGCGGACGGTTCAACGGCAGCCTCATCTCAAGCTGCAGGTCAAGGGTCAGAGTTCAGGTGAGTGTTGAGGTTCAGGTTTCAAGCTTCCCGGTTAAGGCTTTAGTTTGAGATGGATGGTGGTTTCTCATCTCAGACCCCAACCTGCTGCCGAGCTTATGAGGGATGAACTATCGCAATATGTACGAAGTCAGTGCAAGTCTTGGAAGATGGTGAATGGACTGCAATAACCGGAACACACGCTGGGTCGGGTAGTTCTCCTTTCCCTTGAGTGGAACTGCAATTATGTGCCCGTTACTTCACCGCTTTACCACTATTGACATTTGAACACAACTGCGATAGCCTATAGACACTAGTATTTATAAAAAATAATGAATGCTTTGTTTCTTGCACTACTGCACAATCGGAACTGCAACGTATACACATAATAAAACATAAAGAAAGGAGAAGACACGGGTGATGGTCGACCTTATGCCGGCTCAGGCCTCTGGCGCCCTCTTGTGGTAGAAATATGGAACACTGGTGGGAATTTATATCAACATCCGTTCAGGGATTCATTGCATTATGTGTATTATTGGGAAATAAATAGATATAAAGTGCATTTAAGATTTGCTCATGACTTTACCTGGGTAAATATTCAGATAAATGTTCATTCGTAATTTGAGGTTCGATGTCATTAATGTGGAAGGCATATTCTTTGTTAACAAACGAAATGAAATGTCCGAAGGCCTGCGGCGACAGACGGATACGAAACAGCACAAGATCAACAATGTGAACATTATCGTATCATCCGACAAGATCACTGGATATATCCCAGGGAAGTGAATCCGGAACACCTGCGATAGGTGAAAGGGTGGAAGTTGTGTTCCCGCAGACGACATGAACAAGTAAGTCAATCTAAATGGGTGTGTGAGCGGGTTAGTGTGTGTACCTGTGTCTTACCGTTCTGTGCTGAAACAATAAAAAACGTCATCTATATATTGAATCACCGGAGAGCGTTAAGGAGATGATTCGTGAACCTTTGGATCTTAGCTGTAAGTTGCTGTAGCGGTTTAACTTTAGTTTGGTGCGTCACCTCGCTCTGCCGCCAGGGGGCGCCTCGGCTCCTTATTTGGCAGCGTGATGCAGAGATCGGTAGTACCGGCCTGGGAGGATTTATAGAACTACTGTCTGGTTTGCATAATGATACTTATTTTATATCACTATTGTATCCTTCACCACCTGTTTTAGCCGATGGTTTCTGCCTATTTTGTAGTCCGGTTTAAATGTGTGTGTGTGTGTGTGTGTGTGTGTGTGTGTGTGTGTGTGTGTGTGTGTGTGTGAGAGTAGTTGTAGGTCTATGTTTGTGTAGTGATGAGAATTGGGTTGATGGGTATTGATGACATGATTAGCCTCAGAGTTCTGCTCTCTTTGACTTGGACTGACCTGCTGGCCAGGTGGACTCACCTGTGGACCAGGTGACCCCTGAACCCTGGGGTCACTCTGCATCGCGCGGCACTAAGTCAATGATTCTGATTATTAACGCAACCCCCCCCCGTCTGAACCTGATCTGAGTAAGCCAATCGAGGAAGGTGTACGTTGGTCCTACAACGCGACAAACACTGCCAGCAAAACCTGCTAGCTTAACACCGCCAGCTGTACCTATTAATTAGACAGCGGCAGCTAAACATGCTAGCTAATCGTCGCTGGTTAATCCTGCTCGCTAATCCTACTAGCTAAAGACTGCCATCCAAACCCAGCTTTATGGTTTTCATCGAGAGCAGATGGAATGTCAACACAAAACGCTGGGACAGATCTGTATTACTGTGACACACTGACGCTTCCTCATTAACATCCCAATAAACCTCTCAAAATAATCTCTGATATTAGGCTCACCTAGATGGTTAAGATAAAATACTATTTCATAAGTATCTCAACATGGGCGGAGGAAGAGAAGGCTCAGAGTATTTTTTTTGTTTTTTTTTATGTTTCAATGGAGAACAAATGATTTCCTCATTTGTATTTAATACAGAGAAATCAAAGAGAGAGGGAGGTAATATTGCATTGGAGACAGAGAAACACGGTGGAGCCGAGGTCGTTCGGCGGGCCTTCCCGTTACCGCCACTGATGTTAGTTACGTTCATTACCTGGCGCCGCCGCTAGAGGGAGACAGTGAGCGACGGCTCCTCTCCGCTGGCCGGCGGACGTGCAGGAGAGATGGGAAACAATATCTCGGTAATACTTTCCTCCGGGCTGTTGTTATGGAGCAGGTTATTCAACACACCATGCGGGAATTGCCAAAATGTATTGTCCAGGGGGCTTTTATTTTTACAGTCGCATGGAAAACCTTCCTGCGCATGATCGGCCGTGGTGGAAAGCTCCTGGCTCCCAAAATAAGAGTCCTTCAGCTTGAGGTCGGACCTGGTTCTACACCTAAGATGTTGATTTGGTGGAGGTATCTGTGGACTGGGGGGAGGGGAGGGGGGGAGAACATTAGAACCAGAAGAGGGACCGTGGAACACGACCAAGGGCATCTCAGGATGTTCCGCGTCTGGGAGTACGAAAAGCCTCTTAATCCCCTGGGTAGGAGAACGCAGGAGGACCATGTGACCCCAGAGCCATACAACCCCCACCCAAACCACCACCATGGTCTTCCATGGCTGGGGTACTGAGAACTGAGGGGTCCTCAAGGTGGAGGAAGGAGGAGGAGGGGGAGGAGGTGGAGGAGGGAGGAGGTGGAGAAGGAGGGGGAGGAGGTGGAGGAGGAGGAGGAGAGGGAGGAGGAGAGCAGACCTGCTCATGAGGAACAGGACAGTACAGAGCCGTGACGATATCAACGCTTTGCTTACATTCTTAAAGACTTCAAAATGTATATTTTATTGATATTTATAGTTCTGCAGCCTTCCGCCAATAAAAACTATCACCAAGCCTGATTTACACGTCTGGTTAAAAAAGAGGCTGTGAAGTATTTCCCTGTATTATACCGACCGGGTGGCAGTCGGAGAACGAGTTAAATAGAGACATAAATAAAAGACGTGAGAATCCGTCCTCAACGTCAACAAAGGGACACAGGGTGTGCAAGGCGACCATCTTGAATTTAATATTCACAGTCCACTCTTTATTACTGGCCTACTGTGCTCCACTGGCTCTGTTTTTTTATTGCTTTTTGTAAGAAAACTATGTGATAGAAAACGTTATAATTTGGAGTTTTTCTTAGAAAATATATAAAAGAATAATGTACATTTATAATACACGGGAGAGTGCTCTGGCTTTGTCGTGGAACATACATGTGGTGTTACAGGGTATGCATCAAAATAACAGATATAGGTCACTACACCGTAGCAAGGAACCAAGGAAATACGCAGACTCCGTACAAAAAACTCAAATACATGCATACATACGATACAGTGCCATGCATACAGTCCACTTAGGGCAAAGTACATTAGCTGGTACTTTCGCACGTCTTTCCTTTTAATTGAGATTTGTCATGCCTTCTCGCTGTACATACTTGGCAGGGGTCTACGTGATGCTCTAGCCTAGCCTAGCCTATCATGGTTTAGCCTAGCCTATCTTGGTCTAGCCTAGCCTATCTTGGCCTAGCCTAGCCGGGCCTATCGTGTCCTAGCCTAGCCTATTTTGGCCTAGCTGATCTTAGCTTAGCCTAGCCTATCTTAGCCTCCTCTATAGAGAGCCTCTGGTCTATTTGGACTGGAGAGTGCTAGGACGTCTCCAACGTCGGAAACCGAATCTGAACGGGGATGAGGGAGTGCTGGGGACAGAACCGCTGTATTCTCAACCTATCTAAACACTGAGATGCCTCCTGCTTCAGTGGACCACAATGGGAAGAGATGGCTCCTCTCATCTGGTCAGCGATCCCCTAAACCGTTCCTATCGGGACGGAATGAACCCCTTTCATTTGCTCTCCACTGAGACGCAGTCCAAAGCTCCGCCCCCTCAGCTCTGACATATCAGCTCCGCCCTTCACCGTCCCCACTGACCAATAGGGAGGTCCAGGAGAGACCCTGCCCCACCACTCTGATCACCTCTATTGTCGTCTCCCGGCGGAGCTCTGCAGACCTCAGCTCTGTGTCGCTATTGGCCGGGCGCCGCCACTGAGCAGCCTTTACCGTCTTGTCTGCCGTCAGCTGTCCTAGCTCATACCGTCAACCCTCTAGGGCGGGGCCTCCATCGAGGACTGCTTTGGTCACTTATAATGAGGACTGCGTGGATGCTGGGATACAGTGTTTCAAACTTAAGATGGAGAAGCTAGCTATATGCCAACTAGGAGCTAGCAACAAGCTGGTTCGCCATATTTTTCGTTTTACGAGCCTCTAGACCTTAACCAATTGTACAGTGGGATCCTGATGGCTGCTGCTTGCCCCGTGCGTTGTCCCCCCCCGGTGTGAACAGTTCACCCCCCTTATTGATGATTTTAGATCGAGGTTTGGTTTTAAATCATTCTGCATAATGAATGGATTCACAAGTGGTCACAGAAATCCTACACAGATGGCACTAATGTCCGTCAATGAGTCTCTCTGCTGAAGCCAGCTTCTTCCGGTTATCCACGCAGTCCTTCATGAGTTCAGGTCAGGGCCGGTCCGGGAGGAGGCTAACGTTCATGCGCTCAGACATCCCGCCGCTCGTCTCAGGAGACGAGGAGTCCAGTCCTCTCACCGGTCACAACAGAGCTGATCCTTGACAGGGAACCCAGCGGGGAAACACAAAGGGTTATATGTTCATCTAGGTAGGTCATGCGTTTATCGTGTGACAGAACCAGCCGGCTGTTCCCTTCCACCTCGGGGGACACGGCGGTGTTCCTCGTCTGGAGACTCCGCTCCACGCCCTGAATAACAGACACCTCTTCCCCCTCGCTGGTGGCCTGCGAAGGGAGCTCACCCAAAAAAATGTGAACGAAAGTGAAAGTGAAACGAAAGGGGGGCCACTAAAGTGGCCCCCCTTTCGTTTCACTTTCGTTCACTTTTGTTCACTTTTTTTCACATATGAAAACCGAAAGTGGCCCCTGGACCTAGCACTGACATGGGCGGGCTGGGGTGTGCCGCTCTGTCCTCCATCACAGGCTTTAGCTCCACCTTCCACAACGAGAGGGTTGTCTCTATCGATGTCTGAGGAGGAGTTCGAGGAGGCCGTCCGTCCCCTTCGGAGGCGCGTCTGACCGTCATTCCGTCAGAGGCTGGCTATGGATTGCTTGTGATTATTTGGTTTAACGTATGTTTTTTGTTCTCTACGATGCTGAAGCTAATATTTCCGTGTGGATCGTCGCTCGGTCTTCAGCCTGTGGACCGCCAGCGAGTCGGAGCATTGTGCCAATGAGATGCACCCTCTGTACCGAAGGACTGGCCAATGAGGCCCCTCGCTTTGACCAGCCTGACTCCTATTGCCTGGGGGCCCACAGTGGTGCCCGCCCCTGTGACGTCACGGGACGTTTCCGGGCCCTGGGAGGGGCCAACGCCTCTCAGCCTTCCCGATCACTGACGGATCCCTCGCCCGCTTGACAAGATCAGACGTTGGTCACGTGATCAGGGTTTTCCCGCACTTCGATGCACTCGATCTCCTCCCGCTCCCTCTCGCGCTCCCTCTCGCGCTCGCGCTCCTTCCGCTTGGCTCGCTTCTTCTTCTTGTGCCTCTTCTTGGACGGCGGGAAGAAGGTGAGGAAGACGGGCAGGATGACGAAGCAGTGCAGCACGGTGCAGCCGGCCGTCAGCAGGGAGCATTTGAACAGCGTGTAGGTCAGGTTGGAAGGCACAAACACCAGCGGCACCATCCCGATCACGAAGCAGGACGCGTTCTGCAGGATGGCCGCGCCGTGCTCCTCCAGCGCCAGCTTGATGCACTGCGTCCGCGTGTGCTCGGTGGCCAGGACGAAGGTGTACAGGTGCGGCGCACAGTGGTCCACGGCGAAGTTGAGAGTATAAATAAGGCACAGGATGGAGATGCCGTCCATGCCCACGTTCCACAGCGTCATCAGGCCCAGGACGCCCAGCTCCACCGAGGTAACGGTGAGGATCAGCCACAGGTTCCCCAGCGGGTTGATGACCAGGAAGAAGGTGAGGATGAGGATGGTGAGCACGCTGAACCCTGAGGTGAGGATGGGCGAGATGACGGAGGAGCTGTAGCGGTCCATGAACACGAAGGTGGGGTTGAAGGCGATGAACTTGATGCTGTTGATGAGCATCAGCGGTCGGAGCTTCTCCAGCAACTCCACCACCTCCTCGCGCTTCTTCTCCGCCGTCCGCGCCACCAGGTACATGCGCGAGGCGATGATGTCGTACTCGTCGCTCTCGCGGTTCTTGGAGAAGATGATGTCCTCCGTGAAGTGCTGGTACTCCGGGCTGCGCAGGAAGGAGCCCTTGAGGATGTGGATGAACTCGTTCTTGGTGGACGCGCTGACGTTGGCCACGCGCAGGTAGTGGTAGAAGTTGTCCATCCAGGAGATCTTGTTGAAGCCGTTGCTCAGCGTCTTCAGGTGCTCCTGCACCGTGGAGTTCCAGTACTCGATGGGCTCGTAGATGTAGAAGCCGATGACGGGGCTGTAGTTGCTGAAGTACTTCTGCTGCGTCAGCGCGTACGAGACGCTGGGCGAGTTGCTGGCCAGCAGGTTGACCACGTTGGAGCCGTCGCTGATCTGCAAACAGCCCATGAAGGAGAAGGAGGCGTAGATGAGGTACAGGATGACCACGAAGGGCTTGACGTAGGTGTTGGTGATCCACTCGGTGTAGTGCTCCCGCAGGAAGTGCTGGATGAAGTGGTTCTGGTAGGGAACGCTGTCGTGGTGCGTGGACAGGTCGTGGCCGTCGCTCATCATGGTCTTGAACCAGGTGGGCTGGCGGGCCAGGTACTCCACCGACGGGATCTTGCAGCAGAACACGCTGTGGTACCGGTTCTGCTCCAGCTGGCCGGCGAACACCAGGCAGGAGCCGTAGAAGGAGAAGACGTAGAAGTAGTTGACCAGGACAGCCACGCACATGCTCTGGCAGAAGATCTTCACGGACTCGATGTTGGTGAAGGGGCTGGCGCCCATGCCGAAGGTGATGATGTAGAGCGAGCTGGTCATGGTGTAGCACACCATCACGTCGGCGAAGGCGTCCGCCACGCGCTCCTTGAAGGGCAGGTTCTCCCGGGTCCGCCGCCAGCCCGCCAGCAGCTCGAACACGCCTTTAGTCCCGTGACCTGGAACACAGGGAGGTCAGAGGTCAGAGGTCGTCAGGGGTTCCGTGCACACTCGGAAGGAACGTTGGATTATTTTACAGTGACCATATTAGGTCACGGTCATCAAAAGGTGTGACGGGACCTAAGAAAGAATAAAGGATCAAAGGTGGAGCAGAGTTATTCTGGCTATGCGCGTCATGTAAAGTGTCTTCTCACACGTTCAGTCCCTCGTGGCTCATTTGGAATGCCTAGCCGCTACAATGGTCACTGTAAAATAATCCAACCACGTTCCTTCAGAGTCTTCACAGAGAGGGGGGGAAGTCACAGACGGCCCTCTGGCATTGGATCGGCT
>NC_082402.1:894248-909248 GCF_031168955.1 Gadus macrocephalus
TACTGTCTAACCCCTACCCGCTCCTTAATGACCTGTCTCTGTACTGTCTAACCCCTACCTGCTCCTTAATGACCTGTCTCTGTACTGTCTAACCCCTACCTGCTCCTTAATGACCTGTCTCTGTACTGTCTAACCCCTACCTGCTCCTTAATGACCTGTCTCTGTACTGTCTAACCCCTACCTGCTCCTTAATGACCTGTCTCTGTACTGTCTAACCCCTACCTGCTCCTTAATGACCTGTCTCTGTACTGTCTAACCCCTACCTGCTCCTTAATGACCTGTCTCTGTACTGTCTAACCCCTACCCGCTCCTTAATGACCTGTCTCTGTACTGTCTAACCCCTGCCTGCTCCTGCCGTCTCTTTGGGTGTGTTCCTCTACGGTAGACTCCTCGCTGTCCGTCAGTCTGATCGGGGCTCTCCCCAGTCGTGGTACTAATCCCCATCCTTCAATCATGAATCCCCAACCCCCCCCCCCCCCGGAGAGGAACCCCTCCCAGGGAGCTTCTGAGGGTTGTTTCTTGTCGCCGCGGAGACGAGCACACTACTTGAGCTGTCATGATTCACCGTCCCCACGGAGACAGGCGTGCCGCTGAGCTGCCATCATTCAGCGTCGCCATGGAAACCAGCATGCTATTGAACTGTCTGTCATGATTCTCCGTCGCCACGGACACGGGCCCGCTGCTGAACTGTGTTGATACGCCTTCGCCACCTTTGACCTCTGGGTACCCTCGGCGACCGTTACCATGGTGATCCCCCAGCCCCCCCTCCCGGCCCCCGGTCGCGGTGTCAGCCCGTTGCCACCGGAGACCGACGTGTCAGTTCCACTTTGAGTCTGAAGCCTTCCTCCCAGACATTACTACGGTCACCGTCGTCAGGACAACCCTCGGCTACCGACTGACATGCTCACCACGTGCCTGGTTGTCATAGTAACGGACGTTGACGACCACGTGGCGCTGTGATCACGCTCGCAGGAAACACAGCCAGATAATTAGTGTACACACACACACACGTGCATACACATACGTACACGCACACCTGCACATACCTTCACACACACACACCACACACCCCAACACACACACACCCCTTCACAGACACACACACACACACACACACACACACACACACACACACACACACACACACACACACCCCCTCCCGGACTCACCCATGGCGAAGAAGGGGACCCCCAGCAGCGTGGCGTTGAACTTCCCGTCGGAGATGACGAAGATGCCGGCGGCGGTGACGCTGGCGATGCAGATGGTCAGCACGCCCAGCAGCCCCAGGAAGGGCTTCCCCCGCAGGCAGTCCCGCATGGAGGAGGACACGGTGGCGGCCAGCAGCACCAGCACCAGGCTCACCAGCACCTCCCCCTTGGCCAGCACGCCGGTGCGGTGGAAGTCACGCCACAGGCTCCCTGAGGTGAGCGACTGCACCTGCAGCTGGTCGGTGGCGTGGGGGGGGCGCAGGCGGGCCAGGCGCCGCACCAGGGCGCAGAACTCGCTCTCCCAGCGCTCGGCGATGGCGTCCTGCACGGGCGGGCCATGGTTGCGGAGGTAGTAGGTGATCTGGACGGCGCGCGCAAACTTCACCTGCTGGTCGCGGCTGTTGGGCGAGAAGGACACGCCCCCCAGCTGGTGGGCGATGAAGGACACGCGGCCGGTCTGCGGGGGGGGGGGGGGGGGGGAAGGGGGCGGGGGGCGGGGTTAGCGGCGGTACAACAAACCAGCAGAACACCTGAACCTCACCTGAGGAGGACCTGCCGGCTCCTCCTAGCTCACCACCTCTCCTCGCACTCCTCTTCTCCTCTACTCTTTGAAACAGACGACACCGTTAGCTGAAGCTAGCCGCAGCTGAGGCTAGCAGCTATTAAGCTAGCACGCCGCTGAGGCTAGCTGCTATTTAGCTAGCCCATCAGGTGCGCTACGATAGCAGCGCTAAAGCAGTCAAGTAAGATTTTGAGGAGTGATGTCATGGTTTTAATGATGTCATTTTTTAATGATGTCGTGTTTTTAATGATGTCATGGTTTGAGGACTAATGTCATGGTTTTAACGATGTCATGGTTTTAATGATGTCATGGTTTGAGGAGTGATGGTTTTAATGATGTCATGGTTTGAGGAGTGATGGTTTTAATGATGTCATGGTTTGAGGAGTGAGGTTGTTGTTTTAATGATGTCATGGTTCATATGATTTCATGGTTTTAATGAAAGTTTTGAGAAGTGATGCCTTCAATGTGTCCTCCTGCATTGAGGGTTGTGTGGGGGTTTTTGAGCAGGTGTTCCCACACAGTGAGGAGCAGTAGAAGCGGTAGGATGTTATGCAGGATGGGTATAATGAGGTCGTCCCATCAGCAGAGCATCTGTCTCCTCACAAGAGGAGGTCCTGACGTCTGATCCTCCTCCTCCTCCCTCCCACCTCTCCTCAGTCCTCGTTCAGCATAGAGAAATATCTCAGGTTGCACTAGCAGTGAAACTTGGTGGCTGGGAGTTGTAGTTCAGAGGCAGTTGTTGTTGTAGTCCTGCTACAGTTGCTGCTCTTTGAGCTACTCCTATAGATAGTTTATGAGAGGTCCGTATACTTGAGGAAGGTATGGGAGACAGAGGGGAGGGTATGGGAGACAGAGGGGAGGGTATGGGAGACAGAGGGGAGGGTATGGGAGACAGAGGGGAGGGTATGGGAGACAGAGGGGAGGGTATGGGAGACAGAGGGGAGGGTATGGGAGACAGAGGGGGGGGTATGGGAGACAGAGGGGGGGACATCCACCAAACGATCACGGGCAGGATTTGAACCCGGGTTGCTGCGTTCAGGACTGTGCCTACATGGTTTGCGCTTTAACCCGGGACGCCACCAGGTCTTTATACTTCTGATCAAATGCTATTTTATACAAGTAGTTACAGGTGAACAGGTGTAACGTCACCTGTGTCTGCAAAAGACTCAAGACTCACTTGTTCCGACTCTGAACCAGACTAGACTCTGCATAGCCTCCCCCCCGTTTGTCTTTCTTCTGACAAATGTAATCTGTGCTCTAAATGTACAATGAAAATGTACTCGTGTCATTAAGGTCACGAAGCTTCTGAGGGAGACTCTAACTTCGACTTCAGGAAGGTTCAGTAAAGTTTGTTCTACTTCTCCCGCGAAGCGTCTGTCCTCGCGCTAACACCATGCTAACGTCCAGGCTAACCTCCCGGGAAGCGCTTGGCTGACGTCAAGGCTTATGCCACACTATTGCCATGCTAACACCCAGGCTTATGCTAGGCTATAATGAGAGTTACATTGGGCTAATGTGGAGCTAACTCTGGATGGTTCAGGCTGCGTTTGTGTGTCTTTGTCTGGCGCACACAACACAATGCAGCTGTGTGAATGTATTGTTTCCGAGCAGAGTGTTTGTAACGTAATCGCCGGTAATTGCTCGGGGATCTCAGACGGCTCAGGCTCTCGTTGCCGTCGTGTAATTGGTTGATTCTCAGATTAATCTAAAGGACTTTCACAATGGGCTCTCATCGTGGACTGGCTAAAGCTCACAGCAGCTGGAAGACCTTAGTTCTTAAATTTAAATAATGCCGTTAGACATCACCCAATGAACACAGTGCATCATAATAACGTAACTCCGCCCACTAGCTGATGGGTTCCTCATCATCTCATCGTTGGCGCTTAATTAACTAAATGTGTAAGAATCTACATGGTACAGTACATACATAGTACACAGTACAGCACACTTAAAGTATCTAAATAGTGTATGTTATATAATGGTTTAAGAGTTACAAAGGGATAAAATGTTGTTGCAGATAAGATATTCACCTTGATCAACTCTAAAACATCAGAAGTTGGCAATTAGCAATGCTCCAATGTTAGCATTACATGCTATACATGCTAAATACACACAGACGCTAATCGGAGGACATTTCGTGCACCGCTTGCTAAATCACTCAACGGTCGTGACTCATTCACATTCTCGTCCTCCAATAGGGTGCCTCCGTCTCCCGTCGTCGCGGAGATGAGGCTCTGCCAATAGGGTTATGATTTATGAGGTCATAAAGCACGCCGCGACCTCCGCGTGACTTTGCTGAACTGCCTGGTGACGTCCAATCACAGCCAACCCCCCCCCTCCCATCCCCACCCACCTGACCACATGGTATATAAATATACAAGTACTTCTGTAATACTTAACATTGCTCTATAAATACACTTCTATGAATATTTGTTGGCAACGGTGAAGCATATTCTGGGATACGCGGTGCCAAGCAATATCTTAATGAACTTCCTTGCTGTGCTCATATTTGGGTTAATATTGTTCTGATGTATGGCTACCCTGCTGTGAGATGATATATTGGTATGCTACAGTGCTAGCATAAGATGGCGTCATCAAGCTAACTCAGTCCTACTCAGCACAGTATATCCATACACAGTCTATATGTAATGTAACCTAAAACACAGTTTAAAGTGTCTGACTGAGGTTTAATACCGTGTTTAGGTTTAAGTACCTTATGAATGAAATTAAAGTATGGTTTATTGGCTTTATAGCGTGAGAGCAGAGGCTTAGTTATCAAATAAGGCCCCTCTGGTATTTCTCTGGCCGTTATTTTGAATTACACTCAAACTGAATTGAATGAGATTTGAATGCTGTAGGGTATCATGAAACTAAATCATTATGTTGCGTTTGTGTCGATATATTACAAAGGATACCTGAAAGTCTGGTGGACAGTGTCTCTGTGAATGGTGACAGAGTTTAAGTTGTAGCTCCATTATGAAATTAAATTGAAGATATATTTGCATTAATATAGTGGCTGTGTGCTTGACTTCTGGGTATTATATCCAAAACACATTTATGAAAGGACTAGTAAAGAGATTAGACAACAAGAGATGGAGAAGACAAACTACAAGAGATAGATAGTAGAGATGACAAACTAATAGACATGAAGAACCCAAACTACTAGTGATAGCGATGAGAAACTACTAAAGATAGAGATGAAAGACAACTAGAGATGACAAACTACTAGAGATAGAGGTGACAAACTACTAGAGATAGAGGTGACAAACTACTAGAGATAGAGGTGACAAACTACTAGAGAGATAGAGGTGACAAACTACCATAGAGATGACAAACCAGAGATAGATACTGATGACAAACTACCAGAAATAGAGATGGCAAACTACTAGAGAGAAAGAAGACAAACTACCAGAGATAGAAAGACAAACTACCAGAGATATAGATGGCAAACTACCAGAGATAAAGAGGACAAACTACCAGAGTTAGAGCTGACAAACTACCAGAGATAGAAAAGCAAACTACTGGAGATGGAGATGACAGCTACACTATGTTATATTTAAATGGCTTCTCCCCATCCTTTCACTATGTGCACATTAACTAGTAAAGTACTACACAGTACACACGGGAGTACTCATCTCTGCTCATTAAAATATACATAAAGTGACGTGTGTGTTATAAAATATAAAACATGAACTCACAACCTTCTCTGTACTGCAGTACAACTTTGATCTGCGGCTCACAGACCAACAAACCAACCTTATCTGTAGACCGTTATGTTCCGAACAGACCATGACATTATTCATCATGAGAGAGGGAGAAAGAGGGAGAGAGCAAGATGTTCTATCGCTTCACCAGTTTGGTTTAAACGGCGGAGAATGAGCTCTCCCCCCCCCCCCCCGCCCCCCCCCCGCCCCCACTGCGCCAGCCTCACACGGAGTCCCGCTGGAGACTCCCTGCATGGGGCCCTCAATCTCTCCCCCCCCCCCCCCCCCCTCACCCCGCTCGCTCCCCCCGGTTGTTTAAGAACAAACCGACCGACCGACCCCCGCAAGGACCGCTCTGGTGCTGCAGCCAAGACACACACACACACACACACACACACACACACACACACACACACACACACACACACACACACACACACACACACACACACACACACACACACACACGACCCCCGTTCATTCACAAAGACAGCCCTGCCAACCGCTGCAGCAGCAGCAGCATTTCTCTCATTATTCACTCACTCACTCACTCCCGCGTTCGCGACGGCGGTGACGTCAGCCAGACGGTTGGAATAAAAAAAAGCCTCTTTAACGTGTTAGCGTGCGGCCCGCGCGACGCCGCCGGTTTAACCGGGTGCAGAGCGGGGTACGGGTACCGTCTCCCTCTCGGTGGTCGTCCTCACCTTGAGCGTGGTGTTGGGGTATCCGAGCGGCACCTTGTGCACCGAGCTGTTGGCCAGCACCGCAGACCGGATGTCCTCCAGCACCGTGACGATGTCGTCCCGCAGGCAGCTCTTGTCCCGGTGGCTGAGCACGCACAGGTGGGCGAAGGTGTAGTTGAAGCCCTTATAGTTGACCTGCAGATCCAGCACCTGCTGGTGCACGAGCAGCACCTCCCGGGCCAGCTCCAGCACGTTGCCCCCGGCCCGGGCCAGCAGGATGAGCCGGCCGTAGCGCCCCGGGGTGTGCAGGTCCGAGTACAGCTTGTGCTTGGACTGGTCGATGGGGAACAGGCTGTTGGCCAGGCTGCGCTCGATCTTGGCCAGGCTGTGGGTGGGCGCCACGAGCGCCTCCAGGTCGGTCTCGGGCTCGAAGCGGCTGAGCACCGTGAAGCCGAAGATGATGGTGAGCACGGCGGGCACGGTGAGGAAGAACACGGGGTGCCTGCTGACGAACAGGCCGAGCCAGTAGAATGACGCCTTCAGCCCTCTGTGGAGGACCTGCCGCAGCATTCTCCCCCGACCGAGCATCCACGCGCCTCATCCGCCTCGCGCCGAGCCAACACACACGCAGACACGCACGCGCACAGCAGCCGCTACGTGCACACATGCGCGCGCGCACACACGCACACACGCATGCCGCTACACCTGGAACACAGCAATGCAGCAATTCGCGGAGGAAAGATGGACGCACGCGACGGACGGAGGGGTTTGATGCGGCGTCAGTCGACGGGAGCGGACCGTGTGAGGCTCGCGACGGGCCATCCCGCCTCCGGTACTCCCGCTGCTGCCGCCTCGCGACGCTGGGCTCTGCATGCGTGCGTCGGCTCGCCTCCACACTGGTGCACACGCGCAGCCACACTCGCGGTACCGCGACTGGTTTCTGTGTTTAACCGAGTCCATGTGGTGGGAGGAGACAGGGGGGGGGGGGGGGGATCGGGAGGAGGGGGAGGAGGAGGTGGCTGCTGGTTATTTTTGGTCCAGCGCTCGTGCAGCGGCGGGAGAGTTGTGAAATATTCCCGCGCTGCAGGATGGCGGGATGGAGTTGGCGGGGATCCGCATCATGAATGGATGACAGATCTCAACGGACGACCCGACTCGGTACCTGCTGCGCGAGGACTCGGACTGTACCCGACCGGTGTAGGGGATGATGTGTTCTCAAGGGGACGCGCACAGCCCGCGGACACAGCTAAGCCCTTAGCCCCCCCCCCTCCCCTCTGTCATTGAGTGTTTGCTGATAAAGTGTTTTATGTAGCCCCGCGAGACGTGGACGCTCAATGTCATGTGATGACGGGGTGTTTTCATCCAGCAGATGTTCCCGCCCCCTGGAGGCAGGCGGGGGGGGGGGGGGGGGGGGGGGGGAGAGGAGGGAGAGGAGGGGGGAGTGGACAGAAGGGAGGAGGATAAGAGAAGATGGATGAGGAGGAGATGGAGGAGAGGAGATTCAGAAGAGGAGAGGAGGAGGTAAGGGAGAGGAGAGGAGATGAAGAGGAGAGGAGATGGAGGAGGAGGAGGAGGAGAGGAGATGAGATGGAGGAGGAGAGGAGAGGAGGGGAGAGGAGAGGAGGGGAGAGGAGGAGAGGAGAGGAAATGGAGAAGAGAGGAGGGGAGAGGAGAGGAGATGAGATGGAGGAGATGGAGAGGAGAGGAGGAGGAGGAGATGGAGATGGAGATGGAGGAGGAAATGGAGGAGGAGAGGAGATGGAGGAGGAGAAGAGATGGAGGATGAGGTGAGGAGATAGAGGATGAGGAGAGGAGTATTCACGAGCCCTGTAGAGGGATGCCATAAGTTGAATGTCAAGTGTGCTTCAGTCTAAGTCCTCTCTTGACATTGAAGTCCATCCTTTTAATGGAGAGTGTGAAACACACTTCACCCTCCACCGTGACATCACCACAGGCTAACCCCCAGTGTGAAACACACTTCACCCTCCACCGTGACATCACCACAGGCTAACCCCCAGTGTGAAACACACTTCACCCTCCACCGTGACATCACCACAGGCTAACCCCCAGTGTGAAACACACTTCACCCTCCACCGTGACATCACCACAGGCTAACCCCCAGTGTGAAACACACTTCACCCTCCACCGTGACATCACCACAGGCTAACCCCCAGTGTGAAACACACTTCACCCTCCACCGTGACATCACCACAGGCTAACCCCCAGTGTGAAACACACTTCACCCTCCACCGTGACATCACCACAGGCTAACCCCCAGTGTGAAACACACTTCACCCTCCACCGTGACATCACCACAGGCTAACCCCCAGTGTGAAACACACTTCACCCTCCACCGTGACATCACCACAGGCTAACCCCCAGTGTGAAACACACTTCACCCTCCACCGTGACATCACCACAGGCCTAACCCCAGTGTGAAACACACTTCACCCTCCACCGTGACATCACCACAGGCTAACCCCCAGTGTGAAACACACTTCACCCTCCACCGTGACATCACCACAGGCTAACCCCCAGTGTGAAACACACTTCACCCTCCACCGTGACATCACCACAGGCTAACCCCCAGTGTGAAACACACTTCACCCTCCACCGTGACATCACCACAGGCTAATCCCCACCTTGAGTGGCTAAAAATAGGGAATTAGAAAAGCAGAAGGTTAATACCTAAACTAATGCTAAAAATACCTATTAAAGACATTATAGCCTTTATTGGCTAAACAATATACTTGTGAATGAATGTATACGTTAAAAGTAATAATAATTAACAGTGCTCAACAATATTAAATGTAAAAATACTCAAAAACCCGACAGCCACTATAGCTTATGTTTAAAATAGAGAGGAAAATATAAAATTTCTTTATATTATTTTTATTTGTATATTATATCATATTTATATATATATATATATGTGTGTATATATATATATATATATATATATATATAATTAAATAATTGGGTTTTTGTCAATACCCAAAGAATACTACTACCAATATTAATAGCATCCCCCCTCTGTTAAAGGTCCAGTATAACTATCAGACACACGTGCTATGATATGAACCCATCCTGTAACATGTTCTGAAACAAGGCTCCACTACTCTGAACCCGTGAGTCATGTGTTGATGTAATGGGGGCGTGTCCTCTGGGCTGAGACCTCAGTGTTCTTCTGCATCGTGACAACATGAACTCCTCACAGACTCCCGTTATCGCTCTCATTTAGACTCTGAATGCACGCCGAGGCACGCCTTCAGCAGATCCTACTGACCTAGAACATAGAGCTCTGATTCAGCATCATAGAGCTGTCTCCTACTGATCTAGCTCTATATAGCTCTCTGTCTCCTACTGATCTAGCTCTATAGAGCTATCTCATACTGATCTAGAACCATAGAGCTCAGATTTAGCACCATAGATCTGTCTCCTTCTCATCTAGCACAGTTTAGGCTGCTATAACTGATAGACTGACAGACTGAGCTGTGATGAAGACCACACTGCTACTGTGATAAAGGAAAGTCTTTCACTGTGATGGAGAACACACTCTCACTGTGATAAAGCGCTGACTGTGACCCATAAAGGACAGACTGAGCTGTGATGAAGACCAGACTCTACTAATTAGCTTTGAAGCTTAGGAGCTGAGGTGTGTGTGCGCTCTGAATTTGGCTCATAACCAACATTCCTTAATCACTTTGAACGACTGTGTGTGTGTGTGTGTGTGTGTGTGTGTGTGTGTGTGGTGTGTGTGTGTGTGTGTGTGTGTGGTGTGTGTGGGGGGGTGTAAACAATAAAAGTACTGGAACAAGACGAAGGGAAAATGACCATTTCCTGACAGTTCTAAAATTAGATAACTGATGCAGTGTTTTTTTAATCCTTTGGTTTCTATAAATATGAGCTGGGTGTGATATGTAATCCTCCTTTATTTGTTGCTTTCAGAATAAAATCCCTCTGTCTCTGTCTGAATCTGTCTCTCGCTCTGTCTTCCTCTGTCTCTGTCTCTGTCTCTCTCTGTTGGTCTTTCTCTGTCAGTCTCTCACTCTCTCTGTTCTCTTTCTGCCTGCGTTTCTGCTCTCTCTCTCTCGCTCTCTCTCTCTCTCTCTCTCTCTCCTCTCTCTCTCTCTCTCTCTCTCTCTCTCTTCTCATCTCTCTCTCTCTCTCTCTCTCTCTCTCTCTCTCTCTCTCTCTCCTCTCTCTCTCTCTCCCTCTCTCTCTCTCTCTCGTCCAGATAATGCCTAGCTTTCCAACCCTCGTTCGTAGACAGACCACTAGGAACCGGGGGCTTAATTATCTATAGTGTTACGCTGATGTTAGCCCAATGTTAGCCAAATGTTAGCTGAAGGTTAGGTTGATGTTTAGCTTGTTGTAAGTTTAATGTAAGCTCAGTGTTCGCTCAATATTAGCTTAAGATTAATGATGGTTTGCCTAATTTTAGCATATTGTTGGTTCAGTATTATTTAAGGTTCGATCAGTATTTGCCCAGGGTTTGTATTATCAATGCAGTGACAAAAAGTAGAAATTTCCAGAATCTGACGTGCATGACCAGAGTCTTCCACAAGCCCGGTTCAGCCAGCGCAGCAGAATCACAGAAGAGTCGGCTTAGGGAAATAGTGACCACTGCAGGCAAGCTGGTGGCTACTAATTTAAATAATCCGGAACACTCTTCTCAGAGAAAGAGTTCTGAGTAAAGAAGACAACATTTTAGCAAATACAAAACACCCATTTTTCACCAACGTTTAAATATTACTCTCAGGTGGCTGGTGTCGATACCCAGCCCTCTCCAATATAGGACAAAACAACTGATTCATTCCACAATCCATCAGCTTTTCAACCGACATCTAAAAATAAGGTTTTAATTCCCCTGCTCAGCGGGTTTGACCAGGGAACACAATAGCCTACTGTTTTTTACCCATCATATTTATTTATTCTGATGGCATGTGAAATACTTGCCACTATGCACTTGCGATCTGTTGCCAGGGGATTGTGTGTTGGTGTCAGCCTGTCACAAGTCTAATGTCCTTATGCGTGTCCTTGTATTACCTGGGAAATAGGATTTTGGGGTCTTGAAAGTGTTTTTTTTTTTGATGTTGTTGGTCGTGGTTAACGGTCATGTGTCTCTATCTCAATCACTGAGAGAAGATTTCCCCAAGGGGTTAATAAATGATCAATCTATCTAGGCAGAGCTATCGCTAAGGCTAGTGAGCTAGTCATGTGTTGGGTAGTCCTTATGAGGGAGTCCTGCAGGTAGGTGTGGGCTTACTTGCTACCCCTAACTTTAAATATAGCCCAATGTTAGATTAATATTAGCTCAGTGTTAGCTTAAGGTTAGCTAAATGTTAGCTTAATGGCAGCTCAGGGAGCACTCACACTAGGCCATCTGTACTGTGCCCAAGTCCGTTTCACACCTGTACCGTGCTCAAGTCTAGATCCTTTGGCTAGTTTAAGCGCAATTACAATCAGGGCATTTAGCAGACGCTTTTATCCAAAGCGACTTACATCGGTTAATACACACATTGACACACCGACGGCAGAGTCCACCATGCAAAGGAGACAGCCAGCTCGTCAGGAGCAGTTAGGGTTAAGTGTCTCGCTCAGGGACACATCAACACTCAGCTAGGAGGAGCTGGGGATCGAACTAGGCAACCTTATATTAAGCACGCCAACCGTACTGAAGTCCACTTCAATTCTGTGGCTTGAGCACACTTGGGAGAGGTTTGCTCAGGCCACGGTACAGATGCTAATGAGTCGACACGCGCACACGCACCACTGCTACGCAACCTGAGCTGGATGAAGTATCGTCCATTGCGACCCTTCCTTCCCATTAAACAATAGTGGTGTGATAGTGACGAAATACCCCGTTCGTCACAGCCGGGCTTTCTTGGTTCACCGGAGAAGGCGGGGCTGCGCACGGAGTCTAGAGCTCTTTAGAATAATTTGCACACTCCCGAATTTTATTTTTAACTAACATATACACATATCTTTATTTTGCTGACCACTTGTTTTTATCCAGGTCAGTTCCGCTGCGTCTCTCTCGTAGATCGCACCATCTTTCACGTCTTTGTTTAATACGACTGCATCACCTTCTCTCACATGATCAGCATTTTGCGTACTTCCCTTTCTCTCAAGTTAGAAGTTAACTGCTCATGACCATATCGCTGCGTTGTCTCTGTTGTGACAGCGAATCAACACCACTACCCAAGCCCCCCCGGAACCGCGGAGCCGTCGCATTTACAACAGAATGGAACCCAATAAACCGCCAATGTGTGCAGGGCCCGGGAGGGTTAATCAGGGTTCTCGCTCAAGCAGGCAATTTTCCTCGGGGAGTTTAAACGTGCGCACCGTGATGCGAAAAGGCGTGCATAAAACAGCCTATTTGGCAGTGTCAAAACGCTCAGTGAGAGAGGGCTGTATCCGAGTAGAACGGCTCCAAATAAGCAACAAAGTCAGTAAAGTGTCAACTGTGTTCTCGCTTGGTGGCGACGTATTACGTCGTGATGATGTACGTACAAGAGGCAACCGTGGGCCCAGTTGAGATTGCCTAGTGTGAGCACAGGCCAGCGCACAGCGGGGGGGGGGGGATCGTACCTGAGCACGGTACAGGTGTGAAACGGACTTGGGCACGGTACAGATGGCCTCGTGTGAGTGCGCCCTCAGTGTTAGCTCAGTGCAAGTCTAGCTTTAGCTCAGTGTTAGCTCAGTGTTATCTTAATGAGCGTAGCATGTTTCGGTGACTAAGCTCTCCATTGTGCTGATGAAGGATTCTTCAGTGCGGACCCGACCACTTAACCCCGACCAGTTAATTCCTCATCAATCCCTGACCTCAGGCGTAAAAGCTTTTCGTTTCGCCTCTGCCCGTTAGAGAGTGACGTGTGTAAAATGAGGGTACAAGGATGGAAATACATTGAAATAATGTCTGTAATGTGTGATGCTAGGGTTATTATCTGGTGTGCTGCAGGAAGGACGTGCTGGCCATCGCCCCCAACCTCAAGGACTCATTTGTTACTTATTGTTGTCTGTACTGTTTTTATTTTTGCTCATACTGCAGTGTATCTCGTGCTGCTGGATGATGAGCGTTTGTCCTTCCAACGCTGGAACCTAGGACCTGTACGGGGTGATAAATGGTATACTAGAGAGTGCTCTCACCTTGAGTCAGCCTCTAATGATGAACGTTCATCTTGAGGCAGCCTCCAATGATGGACTAAGAACTCTCTTTTGAAGCACTGAGTCAGCCTCTAATTAAACAACTGGATAACCTTGAGGCAGCCTCTATGTTTATGACTTCATTAGGGCTAATATCAGAAAAGTTTGGCCTAAATATCACCAGCACATGAACTTTCCATCCTGTGGTGAATCAGACTATGCGTGAGTTAGGGTTTGTCCATGTGTGGGTTAGGGTTTGTCTATGTAAGGTTAAGGGTTGGTCTATGTTAGGGTTAGTCCATGTGTGGGTTAGGTTTAGTCCATGTGGGGTTAACTTCAGTTAGGGGAGTTCTGTCCTGTGATTGGCTGCCCAGTGTGTCAGTCGGAACACGTTCAGTAGATATTCATTCAGACGTTCAGTTTCCCTCCTCCAGACTGACGGAGTGGGGCGGTAAAGCCTCCATCAGCTCCACCTGAATTAATGATCACACTGAGGTGGTGTGGGGGTAGAAGGTGGAGGGGGGGGGTGTAGGTGTGTGTCTGTGTGTGAGTGTTTGTGTTTAGGTACGTGTGTGTGTGTGTGTGTGTGTGTGTGTGTGTGGTAAGGTGTGTATGTGTGTGTGTCTGTGTATGTTAATGTGTGAGGGCTTAGGTGTGTGTGGTGGCTCATTATATTTTGTGCCTCGTTAGTTATGGTTGAGCCTCGTTAATCAGAAAACTCAGTTACGGTGACACGGCTCTTCTCAACACACACACACACACACACACACACACGCACACACACACACGCGCACGCGCACACACACACACACACACACACACACACACACACACACACACACACACACACACACACACACACACACACACACACACACACACGGGGGGGTTGAGAGGTCATTGTCATTGTGTTCTGAAGGATGTCCAGATGGTTGAAATAACTTTCGGAGTTCCTGCTGCCAAGTAAGTTCATGTGAGAGAGAGGTGTGTTTCACACCTTAAAGGGTGTGAAACACACACAGACAGACACGCAGGCAGACAGACGGACGGACGGACAGACGGACGGGCGGACGGACGGAGACGCATGTAGAGACACAGGTTGGGGAGTCACACACTGATGGCCAACAACACTCACACAAACACAAACTCACGTGCACACACACACACTCACACAAACACACACACAAGCAAACAAACATTTACACAGACAAAGTGAACTGCTGGTGTCATCCTGATAGTTTTCATATTCCGTCTTCCTATTCGAGTGTCCCGGTTCTGTGACCGTCCTCTCTTCTGGCTGTCTGGCTGTCAGCCTCTCCTCGCCTCTCTGCTACCCTGCTGCTACACCCCCCGGGCGGCCTGGATCAGACGCCCCGGGGCACTGGCTCAGTGCTAACACCAGGCTAGCAACGGGCTAGCACTGGGCTAGCAACGGGCTAGCAGAGGGCTAGCACCAGGCTAACACCGGGCTAACACCAGGATAGAAGCAGGCTAGCAGCCGACTAGCAACGGGCTAGCACCAGGCTAGCACCGGGCTAGCAGCGGGCCAGCATCAGGCTAGCACCGGGCTAGCACCGAGCTAGCAGCGGACTAGCAGGAAGGTTTCTGTTGCGTCGAGGCGTCACCGTAACAACGTTTGACTGACAGGCGATCTCTCCCTGGTAACGGCCTCTGGGGGCCTCGGTCCTGGAGAT
>NC_082402.1:914248-918704 GCF_031168955.1 Gadus macrocephalus
CTATGCGACTAAAACACTACGGCCCTACGCAGCTCGCAAAGACTGTGATTGGCCAGCTAACCACATCCTTTCAGGAGTCTCACATTTCCGGTTTTACAGCAACCTTAACATCGTTCAGAGTGTGGAAAAAGACCGCTAACCTAAACTTAGCTACTGCTAACAAGCCAGCGATTTCCACTTCCACGCCCACAGATTCGTTCGTTGCCCCCCCTACTGTTCTGGCGGAGAATCCCTTGCAACACGCGCAATCCTTAAGGAACCTTAAAGGTTCAAAACTTGTCTGAAACAAGTCCCTTGTGTAAATTACGTGCTTACGTCTCTGCGTCTAAAACGACCCTAAATCGGCCTTAAGACGTTCCCGGATGTTCCCGCCGAAAACACATCCGTGGACATTCCCGCTGAATACACATCCAGTCGTCCCCGGTGAAAACACACACGTTTTTTGGTAATATTATGTATTTTTGTATGATTATATTATCTTCTCAATGCCGTGGAACGCTCCGTTCACTTGCATGGGCTCTTCACAACTTCCGGCGGTGAATTATATTTGATAATTCCCCGTTGCTAAGTATAATTGATCGCTGTCAAAGAAAACAAAGGATTTATTGCCTCTAATGACGTCTTTGGTATCACTCTGCAAGTAGTCCGGTAACTTGTCAACCCCAGCGTCTTCGGTTGCTAAGCGACGTAAACGTCTTTGGCGGACTATTTCTATGCTGATCAACACTACGAATGCTTGTACGAAGCAAGACACCTCCGCTGCGCGTCGGTGTCCTGTTCGCCCTGTCTGGGCTTATTTTCCCGAAGAAACCTTTCAGTTCCAGAATGTTCTCAATTGTGAGTAACACAACTATAATATTTAGGTTAGCACAGGGACTTGCTACGTTCTCTTTATTATATTTAGGTATCAGGTTAAAGGGTATTTTTAGGGTTAAGGGTTGAGTCCAGGTTTTAGGGTCAAGGTTACATTTTTATATAATGTTAGAAGTTTAGTTTGCAGTTTAGGTAGCAGATTGAAGGTTAAATTCATGGTTAAAGATTAACTTAATGTTAAGGTTTTGTTATTATCTTACAGATTAGTGTTAAAGGTTAAGTATTGGTTTTAGCTCAAAGTTCAGGCATAGGAATAAAGGATGTGGACCAAAGCAATGCACTTTGGGAAAGATATGTGCATTTTGGGAAAGATATGTGCATCCAATGCATCAGTTCTTAGAGATGCTACTGATAATGTTTGAGCTTTACAAAGCATCTCAAGAGACTTATCTAGAACTTCCTGTCATGAGGACGACCTTGCTTTGCAAACGATAACTCAGAAGCTCCTTGAGCTGTCGGTCAGCCGCAGAGAGGAGGTGAGATACATCATCATGAAGCTGTCATGAACGGGGAAGTCACGCCGTGGTCTGCAGAGAGAGGAGGCTGAATACAATCCTTCACTCTGAAAGGCGTAGCGCGTGGATCTGCAAAACGCATGCAAGGACACACGCCCACATGCGCTGCCACAAGCACAAACGCACACATGCACTCACTCACGCATGCACGCACGCATGCAACCACACCACACAACATTCACACATGCATGCATACACACAAAGGGCAGAGAGTCCACAGGGGCAATCCATAATGACTGACCTATGGTTATCATTTATATTATATATATATTTACAATTGATCTTGTGTTTTCCCGTCCGGGATTAATTGCGTTCATCGATGGAAACTGAAGTCAGCGCAGACCCAGTGACTACACCCTCTATAGCTGATTAAATGGCCCAGATTTAAGTATTCTCTCTCTCTCTCTCTCTCTCTCTCTCTCTCTCTCTCTCTCTCTCTCTCTCTCTCTCTCTCTCTCTCTCTCTCTCTCTCTCTCTCTCTCTCTCTCTCTCTCTCTCTCTCTCTCTCTCTCTCTCTCTCTCTCTCTCTCTCTCTCTCTCTCTCTCTCTCTCATGTCTCATGTCTTTTTATTCGGTTATTTTGGTGAGGTTTTTTATTTTTGGTTTTGTTGAGGTTTTTTTCTCACAATTCTCTGGGAAGCCTGCTGCTGATATCTCCATGGAAACGATCTCTCCTTTATACACACACACACACACACACACACACACACACACACACACACACAGACACACACTTCCGTGATGATATGTGTGTGCTTACACTGTTTTAGATCAAAGCATTTGTGCATGTGTAATCAGTGCGTGCGTATTTGTGCGTGTGCATTTGTGTGTGTGTGTGTGTGTGTGTGCGTGTGTGTGAGTCCTTGTATAACAGCAGCAGATAACTGCAGTCTGACTAAATGATGCAGAACATGAATCTGGGATTAGAGTTTGTGTCGTCTCTCTCTTCTGCAATCTGCTCTGAACTAAAGAGAACAGCCGTGTGGTGTGTGTGTGCGTGTGTGCGTGTGCGGTGTGTGTGTGTGTGCTTGTCTGTGTGTGCGTGTATGTGTGTGTGTGTATGCATGCATGTGTGAGTGTGTGTGTGTGTGCATGCATGTGTGAGTTTGTGAGGGTGTGGACACACGCGTGACTGCTATCAAATGAAATGGTGTTATTAATCAGAATGTTCCTGGGGGTCTGCCCTGCCATGAATCTCTCTCTCTCTCTCTCTCTCTCTCTCTCTCTCTCTCTCTCTCTCTCTCTCTCTCTCTCTCTCAGAGGGAAGGGAGAGGAACAAGAGGAGAGACAGCTTGTGTGTGTGTGTGTGTGTGTGTGTGTGTGTGTGTGTGTGTGTGTGTGTGTGTGTGTGTGTGTGTGTGTGTGTGTGTGTGTGTGTGTGTGTGTGTGTGTGTGTGTGTGTGTGTGTGTGTGAAAGGAAGGGGGATGCTGGCAGCCATGTTGGCCAGCAGGAGAGTCTCGCTGGCTCAGCAGACGAGAAGGGAACCCTCCACTGGGGAACCCTCCCCCCCCTCTCTCTCCCCCCCCTCCCCCCCTCTCTCTCCCCCCCCCGCCCTCCCTCCTCCTCTGCAGAGAGGGAGAGTCTAGCAGCTCTCTAGCCTGCAGAGGTTGTAGCTCCACGGACCACAGCTCAACACCCAGACCAGAGTGGACCCCCTCCAATAGAGACCCGGTCCTGTAGAGAGCCGGTCCACCAGAGAGCCGGTCCGGTAGAGAGCCGGTCCGGTAGAGAGCCGGTCCGGTAGAGAGCCGGTCCACCAGAGAGCCGGTCCACCAGAGAGCCGGTCCGGTAGAGAGCCGGTCCACCAGAGAGCCGGTCCGGTAGAGAGCCGGTCCGGTAGAGAGCCGGTCCACCAGAGAGCCGGTCCGGTAGAGAGCCGGTCCGGTAGAGAGCCGGTCCGGTAGAGAGCCGGTCCACCAGAGAGCCGGTCCACCAGAGAGCCGGTCCGGTAGAGAGCCGGTCCACCAGAGAGCCGGTCCGGTAGAGAGCCGGTCCGGTAGAGAGCCGGTCCGGTAGAGAGCCGGTCCGGTAGAGAGCCGGTCCACCAGAGAGCCGGTCCACCAGAGAGCCGGTCCACCAGAGAGCCGGTCCGGTAGAGACCCGGTCGAGGAGAGGAGAGAAGGGGGGAGTACTTAGCTAGGAGGCAGGAGATAGGAGATAGGAGCCAGGAGCTAGGAGCTAGGAGCCAGGAGCCAGGAGAAAGGCGCAAGGAGATAGGAGTCAGGAGACAGGAGATCACCTCCAGCAGGTGATGCTGAGCTTGCTCCCCTAGCAGCGGTAACTTAGCAACACGTAGCATCAGTGACAGCGCCTCCAGGGCCGTGTTCACACTCACCTCCTCCTGGATGTCTTAGGAGGGAGAGGGGGAGAGGGGGGAGAGGGGGGGAGACGGGGGAGAGGGGGGAGGACTAAGGGAGCTGGAGACGCAGATAAGCAGATGAAAAGATGAATAGCTGTAATCACGTCCCGCAGCGCTTCACCACAGAGAGGAAAACGCTGGAGAGGCCGTAAGGCGTTTAGGGCTTCATGTAGGGCTGTACTTAGATGGTAGTGTAGGGCGACATGTAGGGCTACATGTAGGGTTACATGTAGGGCGACATGTAGGGCGACATGTAGGGCGACATGTAGGGATACTTGTAGGACATGTAGGGCTGTATGTCGGTGTAGGGCTACATGTAGGGCTGTATGTAGGTGTAGGGCTACATGTAGGGCTGTATGTAGGTGTAGGGCTACATGTAGGGCTGTATGTAGGTGTAGGGCTACATGTAGGGCTGTATGTAGGTGTAGGGCTACATGTAGGGCTGTATGTAGGTGTAGGGCTACATGTAGGGCTGTATGTAGGTGTAGGGCTACATGTAGGGCTGTATGTAGGTGTAGGGCTACATGTAGGGCTGTATGTAGGTGTAGGGCTACATGTACGGCTGTATGTAGGTGTAGGGCTACATGTAGGGCTGTATGTAGTGTAGGGCTACATGTAGGGCTGTATGTAGGTGTAGGGCTACATGTAGGGCTACACGTACAGATGGAGGAGGCTATGTGGGCTAAATGTAGATGAACGCAGCAGGCT
>NC_082402.1:918804-956970 GCF_031168955.1 Gadus macrocephalus
GAGCCAGGCGTTAGGGGAGGAGGGGAGAGGAGGTCATGAAACTTAGGTTAAGATAAACCAAAGCACCCGACGTGGAAGCAGTTCCCTCGTTCAGGAGAAAAATAAAACGCATTTTGAAATTCGCTGACTGACAGAACTACATCAAGGTGAGTAAAGAAGCACAACTTTGAAATAAGTTAAAACCACTTTTGCCGGTATGGAATTAAAAAAAAGAAAGGGATTGCTCAATACATAAACCTTGTCGTCTGTGTCTAGGAATGGCCTCTGCTAACACTTCCTGGTATGAAGAGAACTTTTCATGTTCCATCTGTCTGGATGTCTTCAGCAGCCCAGTTACCACACCGTGTGGACACAACTTCTGCAGAACCTGTATTACTAAGTTCTGGGATGAACAAGTCAAGTACAAATGTCCCGTTTGCAACGAGCTTTTCAACACAAGACCTGATTTACGGGTCAATATCCTCTTTTCAGAGATGGTTGATCGGTTTGGAACGTCCCTACGAGTAAAAGAGCAGCCTTGCGTTGAACCAGCAGAAGTTCCCTGTGACGTCTGTACTGGGACCCAGCTGAAGGCTGTGAAGTCCTGCCTAATGTGTCTTACCTCTTACTGCCAAACCCACCTGGAGCCACATCAGAGAGTCTCTGGCCTGAAGAAACATCGGCTGGTCGAGCCTATGGACCGTCTGGAAGACAGGATGTGTAAGAAACACAACCGACTTCTGGAGCTCTTCTGCAAGACTGAACAGGTGTGTGTGTGTCTGTTGTGCACAGTGACGGACCACAAGTCCCATCTTGTTATTCCTCTGAAGGAGGAATATGAAGTGAAGACGGCCCAGCTGGGGAAGATAGAGGCTGAAGTTAAGCAGTTGATCCAGGAGAGACAAAAGAATATTCAGGAGATTAAAGACACAGTTAAACGCAGCAAAGCAGACGCAGACAGAGAGATAGCTGATGGTGTGCAGGTCCTCACTGCTCTGATGCGCCGAATTGAAAAGTGCCGGGATGATCTCAACCAAATGGTTAAAGAGAAACTGAAATCCACAGAGAAACAAGCTGAAGACCTCATCAAAGGGCTGGAACAGGAAATAGAAGATCTGACCAATAGAAGCTCAGAGGTGAAGCAGCTCTCACACACTAAAGACCACCTCCACTTCCTCCAGGCCTTCAGATCCCTGAAGGATCCTCCACCCACCAGGGACTGGACCACGGTGGAGGTCCGTCCTCCGTCATACGTAGGGACCTTGAGGAGATCCCTGGATCAGCTGGAGGAGACACTGAACATGGAGATGAAGAAGCTGTGTGATGCTGAACTGAAGAGGGTCCAGCAGTATGAAGTGGATGTGACTCTGGATCCTGATACAGCTCATCCCAGTCTCATCCTGTCTGAGGATGGGAAACAGGTACATGATGGAGGTGTAGAGAAGAGACTCCCAGACAACCCTAAGAGATTTAAATGGCGTATGTTTGTTCTCACGAGGCAGAGCTTCTCCTCAGGGAGATTTTACTTTGAGGTCCAGGTTAAAGACAAGACTCTATGGTGGTTAGGAGTGGCCAGAGAGTCCATCGACAGAAAAGGTCTGACAGAGTGGACCCCTGAGAACGGTTACTGGACTCTTCTCAACAACAAGGATGTGTTGGTATTTGGAGATAACCCTTCTGTCCGCCCCCCTCTGAGAGCTGAGCTCCAGAAGGTGGGGGTGTTTGTTGATTATGATGAGGGTCTGCTCTCCTTCTATGATGTGGAAGCCAGGGTTCATCTCTACTCTGCTACTGGCTGCACCTTCAGTGAGCCTCTCTATCCACTCCTCCACCCAGGTCCCCGTGTTTATGAAGTTAACTCTGCCCCCCTCATCATCTCACCTGTCAATCAAACAGACTAGGACCTTTGTTTGGTAATAAAATAATCAAACGACCAAAACAACTAATGTTGTTTCCTGAATTAGAATCTCTACTATGGGAGGTCTGAGAGAACTGTATTCATATCTTACTTTTCACTGTCATCTAAGGAGTAATTCATTAAGCCACTAACACTGTACTATAAAAAATATAACCCATTATAACCTATAAGACTACAATATGTTCAATGTCTTATCAAAATATTTTTTTATAGTTTTAATTAATGACACTGAACACACTGTCAATCATGTACTGTAACATACTCAGTATAATTAATTTTAACAAATAGTAATATTCCTTTCTTTTTTTAAATCATGTATGACAACACGATACAATGTTTGTAAACTTTTGAGTTTTGAATAAAAATGTGCTAAAAGTAGAATGGGGACATCTTCTGTGGAATAGTTACATTCTCAGTACAATATGTATTCACTAGAATAGGTACCTTCTCAGTACAATATGTATTCAGTAGAATAGATACATTCTCAGAACGTATTCAGTGGAATGGGTACATTATCAGTACAATATGTGTTCAGTGGAATAGGTACAATCTCAGTACAATGTGTATTCAATAGATTAGGTACTTTTTCAGTGGGATAAAACAAAAACAACTGTGTTGCCCAAAACCATTTTACACATGATGGGATTCAAGGGAAGATTAAAATCCCATAATAAGTTTATAACTGCACACGTTTGTAGCTGATGAGCCAGTCAATGACTTTTAATGTCCACCTTACAACAACCCAACAAGTGCAACACACTTACACAAAGCTCACAGTGACTATACGTAAAGATTCCCCCGATATGTGTGAGTATCTTGACTTTGTCTAGTCAGCTCCCCTCTCCATCCTCTCCTCTTAGTTTCTCCTCTCTCCTTCCTCTCTTCTCTTCCTCCTCTCTCCTATCTCTCCTCTCCTCTCTAGCTCATCCAGGATTGTGTTTATCATTGTTATGCATCAAAATGATGTGTGTTCAAACTGCAACGGTAAGCATATTTTGATTTGTTTAGTCAAATATTGTTCAGTACATGTCAGCGTGGGAGTGTGTGTGGAGGACGGCCGGTTGAAGCAGCCTCACCTCCTGAGTCTGATTGGACTCTGGGGCTTGGTGAGGGACACACCTGTTGCTCATTGAGTAATCAGTGCGCACAGGTTAAGGCCACGTTTATACGTAGCAGGGTATTTATAGAAACAAATATTTCCCCCCACTCCGTTTTCAAAAATAACATTGTGCACACAGCATCGTTTTCAAAAAAGTTGTCGTTTACATCAAAACGCATAAATACGCCGTCGAGCGCCATTATAACTATACCAAACGTATGGGCGGCAGTCTAGTAGAGCTTAGATCGGGCCCATAAAATCAAGCCCGACCCGGCCTGAGCCCGTGCACGTTCTGTCCGCGCCCGACCCGACACATTAACCGTAATTATGAGCCCGAGCCCCATTTCAACCAGACTTTTTTTTTTTAATACATATGTAACTTTGTACACATTTGTTACTAGGCCTACTCTGCTAAATATATATGTAAGGGATAATGTATAGAACGCCGGTCATTATCGGGAAAATAAGCCCCGACAGCGCGGACAGTACGCCGACCGACGCGCAGCGAAGACGTCGCTTAGCAACGGAAGACGCTGGGGTTGACAAGTCACCGGACTACTACCCATGCAAGTGAACGGAGCGTTCCACGGCATTGAGAAGACCCATGTAATAAAGGCCTATAATATTTCTGTTTATGGCATAGATTTCTCCTCAGATTAGGCCAATAAACCAATGAGAAAAAAATTAAATTAAATCATCGATCAAAGGCCCGGCCCGAGGATAGTGGTGGGAAATATTGGCCGGGTCGGCTCGGGCTCGGGCAGAGAATCTAAACTCTAGTAGGGAGAAGGATAAAGCCATGCAAGCCAATCAGAATCCTCAGAATCAACAACGAATAACACGAGCGTCTTCCTGTAGCAAACAAACTGTAAACATAGGGCGCTCATATGACGTTAAGCATTTCCTTGCGCATAAGGTGACGCTTCAGAACCTAAAACCCTGTTTCTCCCCGTTGACACGACAATACAAAACCGGCGTTTTCAGAAATCTCCACTTTGGCCAGAGTTTTTAGAAATGATCGTTTTCTGTGATAAAAACTGCGTTTTCGTGTAAATGAGAGGCCAAACCGCGTGGAAATATCAGCGTTTTCCCTTCGTGTAAACGGGGCCTCAATCTGCCGTTTAAAGAACCCTTCATACACAAGTAGTACTGCAAGGCCAGTGGCAAACAGTGGAAACAAAGTCAGCAGAGCTGCTCATGTAACTCTTAGCCTAGGGTGACCAGACGTCCCCGGTCTCAGTGGCCTGTCCCTACTGTTGTCCCGGTCTCAGTGACCTGTCCCTACTGCTGTCCCGGTCTCAGTGACCTGTCCCTACTGCTGTCCCGGTCTCAGTGACCTGTCCCTACTGCTGTCTCAGTGACCTGTCCCTACTGCTGTCCCGGTCTCAGTGACCTGTCCTGGTCTCAGTGACCTGTCCCTACTGCTGTCCCCGGTCTCAGTGACCTGTCCGTACTGCTGTCCCGGTCTCAGTGACCTGTCCCCGGTCTCAGTGACCTGTCCCTACTGCTGTCCCGGTCTCAGTGACCTGTCCCTACTGCTGTCCCCGGTCTCAGTGACCTGTCCCTACTGCTGTCCCGGTCTCAGTGACCTGTCCCTACTGCTGTCCCCGGTTTTCACTGTCACTGAAAGATCTGACATTGGAATAAAGGAAAAAATTAAAAGGCGAAAATGTTAAACGACAAGTATAGTTGCGCCCCTAGTCACGCAGACTAAAGCCAGTCAGAACCAGTGGCGCTCAGAGCAGAGCTCAGAGCAGAATGCCCGTCTAGAATGCCCGTCTAGAATGCCCATATATCTGGTATTTTGATTGGTGGAGGAGCTGCATCTTCCCTTCACGAGAGGCAGCTGCAGGTACGCGATTCTTTCATGGCATTCATGCCTCCATTCAACCAGTCGGTGTTTCACACCCACTTGTACATGTAAATTACATTGACTAAAGATGAATCGGTGGATGGCATGAGACAGGTCCCAGACTCCTCATTACTGTGCTGTCCACGCATAATACATTGGGCTAGGTAAATCAGCTGTAAGGTATTTTGGGCTTCTTTTATAATTTTTAGTTTATAATTCAATTATTTCAAGTTAGGGACCATTAACAATAATATCGTACAACAAGAGGAGATATATCATGCCAGGTTGTTGGCCTAGCTGTTTGCTATTTTCCACCCACATCAAGGGAAAACAGTTTAAACCAACTTAAAACCATATATTCTTTAAAACCATATACCCTCAAGTTGTCATTCAACATGAACTGTGGCATTTTCCATTTAAAAGCCTTCCCCAAATCTTGTGAAGATCCTATGGTGCAAGGAGGAGGCCTCAGTTTGGGTGAAGTGTCTGGCTGATCCCTGTTTATTACAGATGGTTTTATGGATGTTCTTGATCTCAGCTACTTTGATCAGAGAAAAAGAACGAATAATCAATTCCTTTGCAATTTAGGTGTAATAGGGTGAGAGAAACTGCTTTATGAATGGTAAGGGCAGTGTCCCCGTTTTATTTTTTCAAAGACAAAAACAATAAATGTTTTGCAGGTTTTTACGTCTCTGAACCGAAAATGTCCCCGGATTTTGTCTCAGAAATCGGGTCACCTTAGCTAAGAGTGGACGTTATCGGGAAACCGGGCACAGCACATTAGTATACGGTGGAAAAATAAAATAAAAAATAAACACCTTGGTCGCCCTAGGGGCGATCGCCTGGAGTGGCGAAGACACACCCTTTCTCATAGGTCTCATATGGGACCTATGAGATCGAAAAACATGTATGGGTTTCAATGGAGAGAAAGTAATTATCTTCGGGTCCCAGTCTTTATTTGCCCCGGATTACACATAAATTGTTTGTGGATTTAAATGATAATTTTTCATGCAAAGTTTGATAATGTTATTTTTTTTCCCCAGGGGGAGGATAAAAGCATCAAAAGAGGTGAAAACCATTATAAGTCGGGGCATGTGGAGAGTTTCAGTTATGCCGGTGGGGAGACTGTCGGTCTTGTCCACGCCAGTCGCAGGGAGCGTGACGGCACATACGAGACGTGTAGTCTTTCTCATTGTGTTTTCTCTACAGCCTATAACTGAAAGATTGCACAATAAACGGTCAAACTCTTGACATGAAAAATTAACATTTAAATCCACAAACAACATATGCGTAATCCGCGGCATATAAAGACTGGGACCAGAAGATAATTACGTTCTCTCCATTAAACCCATACATATTTTTCGATCTCATAGGTCCCATGGGCTCTACCGGAAAGGGCGTGACTTCGCCGTTCTATGCATCCATCGCTCTGCACGAGACGTGAGTTATTCTCCTTCTTCTTTCATGTGATTGTGCGCGTGCACATCGGGGAGAGTTCATACAGCAGCGCCAATAGCTTTCTGTTTTCTTTTCTTTGCTCTCTGTCTGCGTTTGTTGAGAATTGGATCGGGGTTGGATAGAAAGTATTCGGGGAACACCCGGAAACCCGGGTCGATCAACACCAATGAATCCCAGTTACAGTCGCAAATCACAGCTAAATCCCCACAATGTCTCTGGTTTTGCCCCTGCTCTCTTTTAACTCCAGAAAGAAGAGAGCACACATCAGCGCATTTGAAGAGGCCAACACAGTGCATTAATTCATTGCAGCGGTTGCGGCCATGAGTCCTGGGGGCGGAGCCAATGGTTAGGGGAGGAGCCAGGCGTTAGGGGAGGAGGGGAGAAGACGACGAAACGAAACTTAAGTTAAACCTGAGCCCCCGACGTGGAAGCAGTTCTCTCGTTCAGGAGAAAAATAAAACGCATTTTGAAATACGCTGACTGACAGAACTACATCAAGGTGAGCAAAGAAGCACAACTTTGAAAGAAGTTATAACCACTTTTGCCGTTATGGAATTTAAAAAAAGAACGGGATTGCTCAATACATAAACCTTGTCGTCTGTGTCTAGGAATGGCCTCTGCTAACACCTCCTGGCCTGAAGAGAACTTTTCATGTTCCATCTGTCTGGATGTGTTCAGCAGCCCAGTTTCCACACCATGTGGACACAACTTCTGCAGAACCTGTATTACTAAGTTCTGGGATGAACAAGTCAAGTACAAATGTCCCATTTGCAACGAGCTTTTCAACACAAGACCTGATTTACGGGTCAATATCCTCTTTTCAGAGATGGTTGATCGGTTTGGAACGTCCGTACGGGTAAAAGAGCAGCCTTGTGTTGAACCAGGAGAAGTTCCCTGCGACGTCTGTACTGGGACCCATCTGAAGGCCGTGAAGTCCTGCCTAATGTGTCTTACCTCTTACTGCCAAACCCACCTGGAGCCACACCATAGAGTCGCAGGCCTGAAGAAACATCGGCTGGTCGAGCCTATGGACCGTCTGGAAGACAGGATGTGTAAGAAACACGACCGACTTCTGGAGCTCTTCTGCCAGACTGAACAGGTGTGTGTGTGTCGGTTCTGCACAGAGACGGACCACAAGTCCCATCCTGTTATACCTCTAAAGGAGGAATATGAAGTGAAGACGGCCCAGCTGGGGAAGATAGAGGCTGAAGTTAAGCAGTTGATCCAGGAGAGACAAAAGAATATTCAGGAGATTAAAGACACAGTTAAACGCATCAAAGCAGACGCAGACAGAGAGATAGCTGATGGTGTGCAGGTCCTCACTGCTCTGATGCGCCGCATTGAAAAGTGCCAGGATGATCTCAACCAAATGGTTAAAGAGAAACTGAAATCCACAGAGAAACAAGCTGAAGACCTCATCAAAGAGCTGGAGCAGGAAATAGAAGATCTGACCAATAGAAGCTCAGAGGTGAAGCGGCTCTCACACACTGAAGACCACCTCCACTTCCTCCAGGCCTTCAGATCCCTGAAGGATCCTCCACCCACCAGGGACTGGACCACGGTGGAGGTCCGTCCTCCGTCATACGTAGGGACCTTGAGGAGATCCCTGGATCAGCTGGAGGAGACACTGAACATGGAGATGAAGAAGCTGCGTGATGCTGAACTGAAGAGGTTCCAGCAGTATGAAGTAGATGTGACTCTGGATCCTGATACAGCTTATCCCAGGTTCATCCTGTCTGAGGATGGGAAACAAGTACATGATGGAGGTGTAGAGAAGAGACTCCCAGACAACCCTAAGAGATTTAAATGGCGTATTTTTGTTCTCACGAGGCAGAGCTTCTCCTCAGGGAGATTTTACTTTGAGGTCCAGGTTAAAGACAAGACTGCATGGTGGTTAGGAGTGGTCAGAGAGTCTATCGACAGAAAAGTTCTGACATGGGGGACCCCTGGGACGGGTTACTGGACTCTTTCCTACTACAATGATGGGTTGGTGTTTAAAGATAACCCTTCTGTCTGTGTCCCTCTGAGAGCTGAGCTCCAGAAGGTGGGGGTGTTTGTTGATTATGATGAGGGTCTGCTCTCCTTCTATGATGTGGAAGCCAGGGTTCATCTCTACTCTGCTACTGGCTGCACCTTCACTGAGCCTCTCTATCCATTCCTCAGCCCAGGCCTCCGTGATTATCAAGGTAACAACTCTGCCCCCCTCATCATCTCACCTGTCAATCAAACAGACTAGGACCTTTGTTTGGTAATAAAATAATCAAACGACCAAAACAACTAATGTTGTTTCCTGAATTAGAATCTCTACTATGGGAGGTCTGAGAGAACTGTATTCATATCTTACTTTTCACTGTCATTTAACAAGGAATAATTCATTAAGCCAGGAACACTGTGCTATAAAAAATATAACCCATTATAACCTATAATGCCGCGTTTCCACTGCAGGGTGCGGAACGGATCGGATCGCAAAGGTGCGGGTCGGATCGCGTTTCCACCGCCAAAAGTGGGCGTGACCCGGACTTTGCCGTACCCGTTCCGACCCCATTCTAGGGACTCCTCCGTTGCGGTACCCAAAACGAGACCAGACGCCTGAAAGGGTACCCTGGAATTCTAGCTACACCCCCCCTCCGTTGATTGGTCGACAGAATCGTCACATCCGGGTGACGCGGGGATAAAAACAAACAAACAGTAGCCTCGAGGTATTATTCTTTACAATTAACATGTCGCGTAAAAAGCTTGCTTGGGCGAACAAGGAGGTGGAGACGTTCGTCTGCATTCTTGCGGAGGAAGACGTTGTTTACGATGTTTACGTAGCTGCCGCGGCGATTGACATCCGGCCTACCACCAAGGGTACTGTCGGCAGTGGAAACGCGACCTCGGAACTGAGCTGGGCTATACTGCCCCCTCCCTACCGCCCCTTTGCGATCCGATCCGTTCCGCACCCTGCAGTGGAAACGCGGCATAAGACTACACTATAATGTTCAATGTCTTTTATCTGAATATTTCTTTTATAGTTTTAATTAATGACACCGAACACACTGTCAATCATGTACTGTAACATAGTCGGTATAATTAATTTTAACAAATAGTAATATTCCTTTATTTTTTTAATCATGTATGAAAATACAATGTTTATAAACTTTTGAGTTTTGAATAAAAATGTACTAAAAGTAGAATGGGGACATCTTTTGTGGAATAGGTACATTCTCAGTACAATATATAATCAGTGGAACCGGTACATTCTCAGTACAATACGTATTCAGTGGAATAGGTACATTATCAGAAAGTATTCAGTGGAAAGGGTACATTATCAGTACAATATGTGTTCAGTGAAATAGATATATTATCAGAACAATATGTATTCAGTAGAATAGGTACATTCTCAGTACAATATGTATTCAGTGGAATAGGTACATTCTTAGTACAATATGTATTCAGTGGAATAGGTACATTCTCAGAGGAATAGGTACAATCTCAGTACAATGTGTATTCAATAGATTAGGTACTTTTTCAGTGGGATAAAACAAAAACAACTGTTGCCTGAAACCATTTTACACATGATGGGATTTAAGGAAAGATTAAAATCCCATAATAAGTTTATAACTGCACACGTTTGTAGCTGATGAGCCAGTCAATGACTTTTAATGTCCACCTTACAACAACCCAACAAGTGGAATGCACTTACACAAAGCTCACACTGACTACATGTAAAGATTCCCCCAATGTGTGTGAGTATCTTGACTTTGTCTTGTCGGCTCCCCTCTCCATCCTCTCCTCTTAGTCTCTCCTCTCTCCTTCCTCTCTCTTCTCTTTCTCCTCTCTACTATCTCTGCTCTCCTTTCTAGCTCATCCAGGATTGTGTTTATCATTGTTACGCATCAAAGTGATGTGTGTTCAAACTGCAACGGTAAGCATATGTTGATTTGTTTAGTCAAATGTTGTTCAGTCCATGTCAGCGTGGGAGTGTGTGTGGAGGACGGCTGGTTGAAGCAGCCTCACCTGCTGAGTCTGATTGGACTCTGGGGCTTGGTGAGGGACACACCTGTTGCTCATTGAGTAATCAGTGCGCACAGGTTAAACCAGCCGTTTAAGGAACCCTTTAAGTAGTACTGCAAGGCCATGGCCAGTGGCAAACACCTTAGATAATCTAGATGTTGGTGAGCCCCGAACTGAACCTTGTTTCCCCAGAGGTTGAGATAGATGCCTATTTGGTTTGTAACGGGTTATTTTAGTGGAGTTCACCCTTGAATTAGTTGATAACGGGACAGTCGTGGCCTCTAGAGTAGGTCTACCTTGACTACCGAAGTACTATCGGCCACCCTTTACATAAGCATTAGTATTTAGTACAACAGCGTCCCCTGCTGGACAGCAGCTGCTATCTCCTGATTCATTATTAAATCACGTTTCTAATACTCAGGCCTAGACTCTGTCCATGCAAGTGAACGGAGCGTTCACTCTTCGTCATAACTATCAAACCAAACATCCTTCACATTCACCGAGCGAACATTATGAGAGTAAAATGCACATTTCTCGCTAGAAATGTTTCCATAAACGCATTTAATGGCGTAACTATGTTACTATTTCCACTCAGAATAAAGAAAGTTGCCGGCCGTGGCTGCCATGGACATGGCTGCTCTGGAGTCCGAGGTAGGAAACCCAAACGCCGCCGTGTTTGGGTGATAGAGTTTAGATCGGGTTAGATTAAATAATCTCGGATATAAATAACAATAATCGGGTTAAATAACTTCACATGGTGTGTCTGGTGTGTTTCCAGCATTCGTAGTGTTGATCAGCAGATATATAGTCCGCCAAGACGTTGAGGTTGCTTAGTAACCAGAGACTCTGTCCATGCAAGTGAACGGAGCGTTCCCTCTTCGTCATAACTATCAAACCAAACATCCTTCACATTCACCGAGCGAACATTATGAAAGTAAAATGCACATTTCTCGCTAAAAATGTTTCCATAAAAGCATTTAATGGCGTAACTATGTTACTATTTCCACACAGAATAAAGAAAGATGTCGGCCGTATGCTTCTGTCCAAGCTCACTACTCTCTGCCAGTGACGTCGGGTCAAGCTCAACGCTGATTGGCTATTGCGGCGCGTATGAGCGTAAAAAGTTCGATTTTTTTAACTCCTCGCGTACATGTACGCGCGTGTATGTGCGCGCGTATATATACGCGCGTATATGTACGCGCCTCATACGCCCCTACAGCGAGTAAAATGTTGCTTGGTACGCATGATACGCGTGTACGCACCTCATACGCGCGTAAACCAATGCTTCCCTATGGAAAAATTGCCGATTTTATACGCGTGGTACGCAGGTAACGCGTTTGGTGTGGCCGTACCTTTAAGGTGCGAACACACCAAGCGCGTACCTCGCGTACCATGTACGTGCGTAACGCAGCGAAAATGTTGCTTGACCATTTTGTGTAAAAAATGGTCAGATACGCGCGTACGCATACGCGCGTAGATGAGACCGCCCAAAACTCCCCCCCCCCCCCCCCCCCCAGCCTGTGGCTGCGCTGGATTTAGGAGTCCGAGGAAGGAAACCCAAACGGCGCCGTGTTTGGATGGATGATAGAGCTTGGATCGGGTTAGATTAAATAATCTCTGATATAAATAACAATAATCGGGTTAAATAACTTCACATGGTGTGTCTGGTGTGTTTCCAGCATTCGTAGTGTTGATCAGCAGAGAAATAGTCCTCCAAGACGTTGAGGTTGCTTAGCAATCAGAGACTCTGTCCATGCAAGTGAACGGAGCGTTCACTCTTCGTCATAACTATCAAACCAAACATCCTTCACATTCACCGAGCGAACATTATGAGAGTAAAATGCACATTTCTCGCTAGAAATGTTTCCATAAACGCATTTAATGGCGTAACTATGTTACTATTTCCACTCAGAATAAAGAAAGTTGCCGGCCGTGGCTGCCATGGACATGGCTGCTCTGGAGTCCGAGGTAGGAAACCCAAACGCCGCCGTGTTTGGGTGATAGAGTTTAGATCGGGTTAGATTAAATAATCTCTGATATAAATAACAATAATCGGGTTAAATAACTTCACATGGTGTGTCTGGTGTGTTTCCAGCATTCGTAGTGTTGATCAGCAGATATATAGTCCACCAAGACGTTGAGGTTGCTTAGTAACCACAGACTCTGTCCATGCAAGTGAACGGAGCGTTCCCTCTTCGTCATAACTATCAAACCAAACATCCTTCACATTCACCGAGCGAACATTATGAAAGTAAAATGCACATTTCTCGCTAAAAATGTTTCCATAAAAGCATTTAATGGCGTAACTATGTTACTATTTCCACACAGAATAAAGAAAGATGTCGGCGTATGCTTCTGTCCAAGCTCACTACTCTCTGCCAGTGACGTCAGGTCAAGCTCAACGGTGATTGGCTATTGTGGCACGTATGAGCGTAAAAAGTTCAATTTTTTGAACTCCTCGCGTACATGTACGCGCGTATATGTGCGCGTGTATATGTGCGTGCGTATATGTGCGCGCGTATATATACGCGCGTACATGTACGCGCGTATATGTACGCGCGTATATGTGCGCGCGTATATGTGCGCGCGTATATATACGCGCCTCATACGCCCCTACAGTGAGTAAAATGTTGCTTGGTACGCATGATACGCGTGTACGCACCTCATACGCGCGTAAACCAATGCTTCCCTATGGAAAAATTGCCGATTTTATACGCGTGGTACGCAGGTAACGCGTTTGGTGTGGCCGTACCTTTACACATATAACAGATTAAATAATACTACACTGTAGGTGTAATTTGTATGAAAGCAACTTGGAGTTAGACTCAAAGTTAATCTTTGAGAAACTAATGTTAGCCGTTGATTCTGTGGTTCTTTTTTTCATTCGTCCTCCATTTGCTGTATTTGTGATGTCATCCGGAAGTCGTCATTATTTCTTAAACTCATTCATGGGTTCATTGATATCGTATCAAGTTATCTCACTGCTGTTTGTGGGGTGTTCTATTGAGCCCTGTCACTGAAGTGCTTTCCAGAACAGAAATGTACAAACAGAACCGTTTAATGTTGAGTTCCTAACCCCCCCCCCCCCCCCCCCGGGACCTCCTAACCCCCCAGGACCCCCTACCCCTTACAGCCTTAGAGGAGGACCCGCAGCCCGAGAGGGAGGGGCCTTGAGGGGACCCCCAGCCTCCCCGGGACGCGGGGAGCTGATCGTGTGATGCTAGGACCAACAAGCCCAACAGAAGAGGAGGATGCCGTCTGTCGACCGGCACCGCGTGGCTGCCAGGCGCCGTTGCTAGGAGACAGCAGCCTCCCGCGGCCGGTCGCCAGGGGCACCACCCGGAGGATCCACGCGGAGGCGCCAGCTGACGGGTCTACTGACTCGATGATCCAGATAACCGGATTCACGTTCACGATGTTTGGATGTTCCTTATGATGTCATTCATCTCCAGTCGCGGAGTCGCTTGTTATCGTCGTTTGCTTTCGAGGGCATTTTGTTAAGACGAAGAAGAATTGACCCTGAGCGTATGTTTTTATAAAGAACGATTGAAAACAAACACACACAACCATGCACGCGCACACACGCACACACACTAACCCAAGCGCGTGCCACACACACACACACACACACACACACACACACACACACACACACACACACACACACACACACACACACACACACACACACACACACACACACACATAAGCGCGCACACGTCTTGAGATTGAGCTGCTCTTTTAAATCCACCTGTCCAGGTCTGCTCGCGCTCTCGCTTGCGGGCTGCTGATTGGTCGGCTGAGAGAGGAAACCCCGTGCTCTCCGGCTCCAGAACAAAAGCCTCTTCATCCTCATCCTCATCTTCATCCTCTCCGAACTGCTAGGCGACCTCAGTCTTCCTCTCGTCGCGGGACGGATTACCGCGAGGGCTCCGCGTCTCCGGGTTAGCGCGCGCCTGCACCTCGTCTCCTCCTCCTCCTCCTCCTCCTCCTCCTCCTCCTCCTCCTCCTCCATGGAGCTAAACACACTCCGCGACCCCCGCTGCTGAAGCCATCCCTCCCCTCACCCATCTCCTCCTCCAACCGTCTCCTCCTCCACCCATCTCCTCCTCCACCCTGCGCTCGAGCGGAAGTCCTCAGACACATCTGGAGACGAGGCGCCATGTGGTGATGCCGCTCCGCCGCGCGCCGCGTCTCCCCACGGCGCCCTGACCGCCGCTCTCCCGCACCTCGTCGCGCGCCTCCCCCGATGTGTTTGGTCGGCGCGGCGCTCGTGGGAAGCCAGCCGTCCTTCGCCCTCTCCACCATGTTCACGTTCGCCGCCTTCTGCTACATGCTGTCGCTCGTGCTGTGCGCCTCGCTCATCTTCTTCGCGATCTGGCACGTGAGTACAGGATGGGTTGTCTTGTTGTTGTTGTGTTTGTTGTTGTTTGTGAGTTGTTGTTGTGTTGGCTCGGGTCTGTCAGCGCCCCGTTGTTTTGGATTGTGTGCTCGTGACGCCGGGCAGTGGCGGGGATGTGCGGCGAGCCGCGAGCGCTCTCCGTGACGGGTTCACGTGCGTAATGTTGTGTCTGCAGCCCACCGTGACAGGTAGACCCGGTACACCCGGTACACGGTACACCCGGTAGACCCGGAGACCGCGGGGAGGGATGGAGGTTTTGGGAGATTTACATGAATCTCCTTTGTCGTCGGAGGAATTGTCATTCCTCCGACGCGCGCGGCTGTTGATGAATTATCTGAGCATCTATTATAATTGATGATCATATGTTAATGATCTTTGGTTCTAAACAAACAGACTCGGCTCCTTGATCCGGAAGTGTTGAAGTTGATGACAGGAAAGATCAATGTCTCGCTCTGTCGCTATCTCTCTCTCTCTCTCTCTGTCTCTGTCTCTGTCTCTGTCTCTGTCTCTCTCCCCCCTTGCTCAGTCTCTCTCTCTCTCTCTCTCTCTCTCTCTTTCTCTGTCTCTCTCTCTCTCCCCCTTGCTCAGTCTCTCTCTCTCTCCCCCCTTGCTCAGTCTCTGTCTTTTCTCTCTCTCTCTCTCTCTCTCTCTCTCTCTCTCTCTCTCTCTCTCTCTCTCTCTCTCTCTCTCTCTCTCTCTCTCTCTTGCTCAGTCTCTGTCTCTCGCTCTCTCTCTGTAGAGACAGATTCAGGCCAGGTCTCTCTCGCCCTGGGCACAGCATCAACAACAGATTTGATCCACCCAGGAATGGGCGATCAGCACCAATTAGTCACCGCAGGGAGTCAGTCTGGAGACGTAACCCTGAGCGGGAAACGGCCAATCAGATTCACTTTGGATCCTATAGACCCCATAATAGATTAACGCATCCTAAAGCCTTAAGGTATACTATACACCTCTTCATAGAATGAACACATCCTATATACCCCTTCATAGCCCTTTAATAGATCAATGCATCCTTAAGCCTTTAATAGAATAAAACAAGTCATATACAACCCTTTAATAGAATAAACACATCCTAAACCCTTTAATTGAACAGAAATATCCTATGAAACCCTTTAATAGAATACACATATTTAACCCTTTAATAGAATAAAACATATCCTATATAACTCTTTAATATAATAAACGTTTCCTATGCAACCCTTTATTAGTATAAAAAGTATTATACCAGTTGTAACAGTTTATTACAATGAGAAGGGATCAAATCCTCCTCATCCATCATATCTAATAAACGGTAATCTCTCTGACCGCCATGAATAGGTGCGTCCCATTGCCATCCCATAATGAGTTCAGCTCTCATTAAGCACACAGCAGGCTGAGTGACAGGCACACCCGCTGAGCATGTAGCGCGTAGCATGCAGCGCGTAGCACGTAGCTCGACAGCAGGCTGCGCTGACAGAGACCTGAGGACCTGAGTGAGAGCAGGGAGGCCGCTGCCTCAGCAGTCGTCTGGTTGGAGAACAACACACCGTGGCAACATGAGATCTGATTGGCTGACAGGATCCTGCCTTTTGACAGGCGTGTAGTCAGTCAGTGTAGTTCAGTGTGTAGTCAGTCAGTGTGTACTTCAGTGTGTAGTCAGTCAGTGTAGTTAAGTGTGTAGTCAGTCAGTGTGTAGTCAGTCAGTGTTTAGTAGTTCAGTGTGTAGTCAGTCAGTGTAGTTAAGCGTGTAGTCAGTCAGTGTGTACTTCAGTGTGTAGTTGAACAGTGTGTAGTTCAGTTTGTAGTCAGTGTGTACTTCAGTGTGTACTTCAGTGTGTAGTCAATCAGTGTGTAATCACTCAGTGTGTACTTCACTGTGTAGTCAGTGTATAGTAAGTCAGTGTGTAGTCAGTGTGTAGTGTATAACAATTGAAGTGTAAAAGAACTGTTTATGTTGTAAAACAACGTAAACAGGAGATATTAATAGATTGGGGGTATGAATGTCCTAACCTAACCTTCTACATACTAACGACTCAGCCTGCCCACTGCACTAATTAACGGCCTCCACCTTGTTAAGTAAACCTTTACAAACATAGCCTTCTGTGGCTAATTGGCTGTGATCAATCAAGCTGTGATGTTCAGGCCATTAGCTGTATTGTAGCTCAGTGTTGTTTACTGCTCCCTCAGCCCGGGAATAGGACACTTTTCATCTTTTCTCCCTAGTCCCTAACCAGACTCTGTCCTTAACGATGCTGTCCGTAACCAGAGAGGGTCCTTAACGAGGGACTGTCCTTAACGAGGGACTGTTCTTAACGAGAGACTGTCCTTAACGAGGGACTGTCCTTAGTGAGACTTGCCCTAACTAGACTCTGTCCTTAACAAAAATCTGCTTAACGAGAGACTGTCCTTAACAAGACTCTCCTTAACGAGAGACTGTCTTTAACAAGGGACTGTCCTTAACGAGGGACTGTCCTTGACGAGGGACTGTCCTAAGTGAGACTTGCCCTAACTAGACTCTTTCCTTAACAAAACTCTGCTTAACGAGAGACTGTCCTTAACGAGACTCTCCTTAACGAGAGACTGTCCTTAACGAGACATTCTCTTTAAGGAAACCCTCTCTGGGAGACTGTCCTTAACGAGACATTCTCTTTAAGGAAACCCTCTCTGGGAGACTGTTACCAAATCAACACAGAAGCTCGGCCACACAACCACCCACCAGCATCTCAGGATGAGAGCGGTGCTGTGAGGCTGTGAGGAGGCCAGACAGAGGCAGCGGGGCGGCCTCGGGATTATCTTCTTCTTTTAACGAGCGCCGTCCCAGAGGGCAGTGGGGCAGAGTGGCTTCAGGGAGCGGAGCAGATGTACTGATGTTAAACGCTGCTCACCGGCCCTTTAGAGTCAGCCCGGGGCCCTACCTGGAGAGAGCCGATCCCTGCACCCTGCTGCTGACTGCGGAGGTCCCCCCCCCGCCCACGGCCGCCGCCGGGGGGCCGTGGGCGGGGACAGAGAGGGGGAGCCGTAGCCATTAGCTAGTCCCCCTGACACAGCAGACAGAGGTGGGCGCTGGGAGGGATGACTCACACTCCCATCTTAAATGAGTCTCACGTTAGGATCGTGAATGAGTCTAACTGTAGACCGTTAACAAGACTAAAATGAAGATCATGAATGAGTCAAACACGAGGATCATATATTAGACTAAGCTTGTGATCATAAATGAGTCTAACATTACGATCGTGAATGAGAAGCGTCAGTTTATCAAGCGAGTGATTTCCTGCAGACCCAGTGAGCTGAGCCAGATGTGGTGACCTGGTCCAGATGTTTCAGTCGGATCTCGATCCCCGCGGGGCGATCGCACGTGTAAAGCAACGCTTGACTTGTCACTTACCTCGCCATTTAAAAGTGTTATCTACGTAATCACCGGACAGCGTGTACTCTGACCTCCCCAACCCCTTGCCTATAGGTTCAGGTGAGTCGAGCTCAGCCAATCACGATGGGGGAGGGCCGATGAACTCAGACCCCAGAGGGGGGGGGGGGGGGGGGGGAGGGGCATTAGCTATTTAGTGATGGGAGGAGCCAGGAAGATTAGCATACAAGTCATGTATTATAGGGGATTAAGGAGCAGGTGGGGGTTAGACAGTACAGAGAGAGGTCATTAAGGAGCAGGTAGGGGTTAGACAGTACAGGGACAGGTCATTAAGGAGCAGGTAGGGGTTAGACAGTACAGAGACAGGTCGTTAAGGAGCAGGTAGGGGTTAGACAGTACAGAGATAGGCCATTAAGGAGCAGGTAGGGGTTAGACAGTACAGAGACAGGTCATTAAGGAGCAGGTAGGGGTTAGACAGTACAGAGACAGGTCGTTAAGGAGCAGGTAGGGGTTAGACAGTACAGAGACAGGCCATTAAGGAGCAGGTAGGGGTTAGACAGTACAGAGAGGTCAGTAAGGAGCAGGTAGGGGTTAGACAGTGCAGAGACAGGTCATTAAGGAGCAGGTAGGGGTTAGACAGTACAGAGACGGGTCATTAAGGAGCGGGTAGGGGTTAGACAGTACAGAGACAGGTCATTAAGGAGCAGGCAGGGGTTAGACAGTACAGAGACAGGTCATTAAGGAGCAGGTAGGGGTTAGACAGTACAGAGACAGGTCATTAAGGAGCAGGTAGGGGTTAGACAGTACAGAGACAGGTCGTTAAGGAGCAGGTAGGGGTTAGACAGTACAGAGACAGGTCATTAAGGAGCAGGTAGGGGTTAGACAGTACAGAGACAGGTCATTAAGGAGCAGGTAGGGGTTAGATAGTACAGAGAGGTCAGTAAGGAGCAGGTAGGGGTTAGACAGTACAGAGACAGGTCATTAAGGAGCAGGTAGGGGTTAGACAGTACAGAGACAGGTCGTTAAGGAGCAGGTAGGGGTTAGACAGTACAGAGACAGGTCGTTAAGGAGCAGGTAGGGGTTAGACAGTACAGAGACAGGTCATTAAGGAGCAGGTAGGGGTTAGACAGTACAGAGACAGGTCATCAAGGAGCAGGTAGGGGTTAGACAGTACAGAGACAGGTCATTAAGGAGCAGGTAGGGGTTAGACAGTACAGAGACAGGTCATTAAGGAGCAGGTAGAGGTTGGACAGTAATATTTATATAATATATACTGTAATAAATAATATAATATTAATAACATGCGTCCGCTCCAGCGATTGAAGCAGAGATGAATCTCAGAGGGGTTCACTTTCTGCCGAGTCCTCTGGGGAGTCGCGGTTTGGCGTGCGCTGCCTTTCCGCCGTCTGATGTTTCACGAGTCGGCGAAGCTTCTGCTGGCGTCGGCGTTCCTGTCGGGTTCCTCTGGCGCTCCGCAGCCCGGGCCGGCAGGTGAGATCTTCTGCAGAGCGGCGTGTTCGCGGGTTCAACAGCGCCCGTCACTGAATGATGATTCACACCATGAGCTCTGCGTACCGCCAGCTAATCAAGGAGAACGCTCCTCTGCTCTATCTCGAGTGGAGCGAGATATGCTTCCCTTCCGCTAAATAGAGATCGGACTTCCTAACGAGTGAGTCCAACGCTAATGTCAGCGATTCTCCTCGGTGGAACGATCAGCGACGCCGAGGAGAGATGTTCAGAAGAGCACAAGCTGCACTCGGTCGGCTGCGTGGGTACGCGGAGGGCCGGATCTTAGGGAGATGGCAGATACAGCGATGGTGGAACGCAGCCTGCAGCACAGTCCTGTGAGAGATAACTACACTGAGCTGTCACGTCAGCCCCGGTCTGCACACAGCAGGGCCGATGATGAGGATGAGGAGGTGGTTAAGATGCAGGAAGAGGTCGGGGCCGGAGATGAGGAAGAATCTGCTTCTGTGCAGGCAGAACGAGGAGTCATGGGAACAGAACTGAGTCGGTGAGGAGTACCAAACGAGGATCAAAGCACTGCAGGAAGATCCGAGAAGTCCAACGAACTGAACCCGACGACTCCGGGCCTGGAGCGGCAAACGCTAGACCTCATGGGGCAGAGATCATAGTGAGGAAGGAAATGACATTCAGGGTTTCAGAGGTAGAGACCACTGCAATGGGCACGTCCTTCCCTGAGGGCAGTACGGATACCGAACTCCAACTGATTTGGGATCAGAGACTAGCTGCACCGGAGGAATAAAGTTTTATTCGAGAAACCATAGAGGCCGACTTGTCTTGTTGTCGTCAGCGGTAGCTAAAGGGAGGGGGATGTGTTGTGATGGCTCAGTGGTGGACAACACCCCTGCAGCCAGAGGGATTGTTTTGGCTTTAGCGTCTCTGCCTTTTCATCCCTGGATTAATAGAAGCAGCTCGACTGCAGGCGGGAAGCCACAGCCGAGGAGACGAGGGGACGAGGGGACGAGGGGAGGTTTGGGCGCACGGCCGTGACCGACAACACGCCTCCGTTATCAGGCAGGAGCCGGCTCTCCCCGGGCTGCAGAACGAGGGATAAACAACGTGCTGCGCAGAACACAGCCGGTCGTGCTGGAGCGTCCCACCAGTGAGGTCCTGGTCCCACCAGTGAGGTCCTGGTCCCACCAGTGAGGTCCTGGTCCCAGCAGTGAGGTCCTGGTCCCACCAGTGAGGTCCTGGTCCCAGCAGTGAGGTCCTGGTCCCACCCGTGTGGTTCTAGTCCCAGCAGCACAAGACTTTGCATGCATGATGACGCCACATGCAGAAAATAATTCAGCCACCCATCTGAATAACCCATTCACCCTGGTCACCCCGTCATCTCTGTGAGCCGGGGGCGGGGGGGGGGGGGGTAATGTGGGTGCTGTTGGCGGCTCCTGAGCGGATTAGTATCGAGCCGTGTGTTCATTAACCTGGTGGCTCCTCATCCATCATCCTGTCACACACGCTGTTGTTCCACTGGCACTGCAGTGAGCACATGGCTGGCCCTCTCCATACACCTCCACCTCCTCTCCTCCTCCACCTCTCCACCTCCTCCTCTCCTCCACCTCCTCCTCTCCTCCTCCACCTCCTCCTCTCCTCCACCCCACCTCCTCCTCTCCTCCACCCCACCTCCTCCTCTCCTCCACCTCCTCCTCCTCCTCTCCTCCACCTTCTCCTCTCCTCCACCTCCTCCACTCCTCAAACCTCCTCCTCTCCTCCACCTCCTCCTCTCCTCCACCCCACCTTCTCCTCTCCTCCACCTTCTCCTCTCCTCCACCTCCTCCTCTCCTCCACCCCACCTCCTCCTCTCCTCCACCTCCTCCTCTCCTCCTCTCCTCCACCCCACCTCCTCCTCTCCTCCTCTCCTCCACCTCCTCCTCTCCTCCACCCCACCTCCTCCTCTCCTCCACCTCCTCCTCTCCTCCACCCCACCTCCTCCTCTCCTCCACCTCCTCCTCTCCTCCACCTCCTCCACCTCCTCCACTCCTCAAACCTCCTCCTCTCCTCCACCGCCTCCTCCTCTCCTCCACCACCTCCTCCTCTCCTCCACCTCCTCCACTCCTCAAACCTCCTCCTCTCCTCCACCTCCTCCTCTCCTCCACCCCACCTCCTCCTCTCCTCCACCTCCTCCTCTCCTCCACCCCACCTCCTCCTCTCCTCCACCGCCTCCTCCTCCCCTCCAGCTCCAGCTCCTCCTCTCATCTAGTTTAGCACTCTAGTCTGTCCTTGCTAGTTTAGCACTCTAGTCTGTCCTTGCTAGTTTAGCACTCTAGTCTGTCCTTGCTAGTTTAGCACTCTAGTCTGTCCTGGCTAGTTTAGCACTCTAGTCTGTCCTTGCTAGTTTAGCACTCTAGTCTGTCCTTGCTAGTTTAGCTCTGTTGCCTGTTTAACTCAATTAGCTCTGTTGTCAGTGTGGTCTAATTTAGCTCTGTTGTCGGGCTACTTTGTCTCTGTTGTTGTCAGGCTAGTTTAGCTCTGTTGTCTGGCTAATTTAGCTCTGTTGTCAGTGTTGGCTAGTTTCTCTCTGTTGTCTGGCTAGTTTAGCTCTGTTGTCTGGCTAGTTTAGCTCTGTTGTCTGGCTAGTTTAGCTCTGTTGTCTGGCTTGTTTAGCTCTGTTGTCTGGCTAGTTTAGCTCTGTTGTCTGGCTAATTTAGCTCTGTTGTCAGTGTTGGCTAGTTTCTCTCTGTTGTCTGGCTAGTTTAGCTCTGTTGTCTGGCTAGTTTAGCTCTGTTGTCTGGCTAGTTTAGCTCTGTTGTCTGGCTAGTTTAGCTCTGTTGTCTGGCTAGTTTAGCTCTGTTGTCTGGCTAGTTTAGCTCTGTTGTCTGGCTAGTTTAGCTCTGTTGTCTCGGTTGTCACTCTCAGGCCGACCGTCACGGCTGAGGACATGCATTCTGTCAGCAGCCAATCCAAGCGTGGTGTGCGCGTGTGTATTGTTTATGTGCGTGTGTGCGCATGTGTGCCCGTGTGTGCACTTATGTGCGTGTGTTTGTGCATGTGCGTGTGTGTGCACGAGTGTGCACGTGTCAGTCTTGGCAGGGGGAGTGATCGTCACGGCTGGGAGGGTGGGATAAAAAGAGGCATTTTCCAGCGGATTTAAACCCGCCATGAATAATTCAGCCGGGATGTGAATAATTGCCACCGAGTTTGTAGTTTAACATCCAAACGGAGGCTGCCCTGATTGAGTTAGCGTTAGCTTCGGCGTAGCGCTGTTGTTTTAATGTTGCTATTTCCATATGAATGTGTCACAACATCCGCAGAACTCACACAGACACACACACGCTGAATATCCATTCACATACTTTTGTTTATTTGTCAGTGTATCTGTCTGTCCGTGCGTTCTTATCCCGCTGAAATGGTTACACAGAATAACAGTTGCATAAAATGTCTCTCCCCCTCTCTCTTCCCCTCTCTCCCTCTCGTTCTCTCTCTCCCCAATCCCTCATTCCCTCTCTCCCCCTCTCTCCCTCTCACTCTCTGTCCCTCTTTTTCTCTCCCCGTCTATTTCTCCCCTCCTCTCTTTGTCTCTCTCTCTCTCTCTCTCTCTCTCTCTCTCTGTCTCTCTCTCTCTCTCTCTCTCTCTCTCTCTCTCTCTCTCTCTCTCTCTCTGTCTCTCTCTCTCTCTCTCTCTCTCTCTCTCTCTCTCTCTCTCTCTCTCTCTCTCTCTCTCTCCTCTCTCTCTCTCTCTCTCTCTCTCTCTCTCTCTCCCCCTCCCTCCCCCCCTCTCCCCAGATCACTGCGTTCGAGGAGCTCCAGGCCGACTTCAAGGTGCCGATCGATCAGGGAAACCCACTCCACGCGGTAATCAATCAGTCTATCAGCCAGCCAGTGCCGGCATCTCAAACCACTGACTGGATTTTAATAGGAGATCTTCTGTCGAGAATGATTGGATGATGAGTGTAACCAACACTCTGCATTGTCACATAGAGTAGTTTTATCAAATAGAGAAGCATTGTCAAATAGGGTAGTAATTATATATTTATAAGTATAAATGTCCAATTTGTGATCCCCAATATTGCAAATCAGACATTATTATTCGTGACATCCACACTAAATGTGACAGCTAGCTGCTAATGTGACAGCTAGCTGCTAATGTGACCGCTATCAGCTAATGTGACCGCTGTTGCAAATGTGACCTTTGGCTGCTAATGTGACCGCTAGCTGCTAATGTAATGCCTATTTGCTAAAGTGATGCATAGCTGCCTAAGTTATGGCTAGCTGCTAATGTGCCGGCTCACTTCCAATGTGACCACTAGCTGCTAATGTGACCGCTACCTGCTAATGTGAAGCATAGCTGCTATAGTGATGGCTAGCTGCTAAGTGATGGCTAACTGCTAATGTGACCGCTAGCTGCTAAAGTGATGGCTAGATGCTAATGTGATGCATAGCTGCTAAAGTGATTGCTAACTGCTAAAGTGTTAGCTAGCAGGTAATGTGATGGCTAGTTGCTGATGTGATGCCTAGCTTCTAAGTTGATGGCTAACTGCTAATGTGATGGCTAACTGCTAATGTGATGGCTAGCTGCTAAGTGATGGCTAGCTGCTGATGGGATGGCTAGCTGCTATGTGATGGTTAGCTGCTAAAGTGACGGCTAGCTGCTAAAGTGATGGTTAGCTGCTGATGTGATGGTTAGCTGCTGATGTGATGGCTAGCTGCTAAAGTGATGGTTGGCTGCTGATGTGACACGTAGACTGTACACAGCGGGAACAGAGGCAAGTTTTCTCTTCATTCCTTTCTCCCCCCCACCCTTTACTCCCTCTTTTTCTCTCTCTCTCTGAGAGGTTGTTTTGGGTGGAGGCCAGACATTTAAACTCTCCCCTGGGGGATGGGGATGTTGCTTCTTCAATAATGCATGAAGACTCAGCTCTCCTCTGGGAGGCTTTGACAGTCTCTCTGGGCTCTACTAGCTGGGTCCAGACCTACTAGTAAGGTCTACTCTACTAGCTGGGTCTACTTTACAAGCTAGGTTTACTCTCTACTAGTTAGGTCTACTCTACTAGCTGGGTCTACTCTGCATGCTAGGTTTACTTTCTACTAGTTAGCTCTACTCTACTAGCTGGGTTTACTCTAGTGCTGCACGATTACCGAATCGCAATCGCGATATCATACTTTGCGATTGTATAACCGCAAAAGGCTGCCATTTAATTTTAAAAAAGTCCATATTGTTTTATTATTTATTACATATATATTGTTATTTTGGAAACAGTATTGTACACATTTTTTAGTTTTAGTTTTTATTCTTTGCGAAACGCCAGCAGATTTTGAAAACACGCAACTCAAATGGTCCTACCCCCTCTCCTTCAACGCTGACTCTGACTCCACCCATTCCAAGTACATGGACGCGCAATCACGCACGAGCGAACACAGATGCGCGAGAGTGGACGAAGGGGTCACGCACGGGGAGCGGGGGAGGGGGAGGGGTCGCGCAGTACGACCGTTTGATTGACGTACTTACTGTCCAATGCCACTCGGTGGGTCTGGAAATCATTGGCTGGAGTTTTTCGAGCCCTGCCCGTTCCACAGATGATTAACTTGTTTAATTTCCATGTCAGTACTTCTAACTCAGTGGCTGTAAGTGGGTTATGATAAGGATTTCAAGTAATTTTGCAAAAATGGCCAAAAAAGATAATTCCATACCCAACCTTTAAGTCTATATGTTTGAGTTGAGAAATAAACATTTTAAAATTATGAGCAATCTGTGTGCATTTTCCTTGATAACCAAGCAAGCAGACTCATGACACCATTTGTTTATTATATCGCAATCGCAAATCGCAATATTGTCCACAATAATCGCAATATGACTTTTTCACCAAATCGTGCAGCACTAGTTTACTCTACTAGCTAGGTCTACTCTCTACTAGCTAGGTCTACTCTCTACTAGCTAGGTCTACTCTCTACTAGCTAGGTCTACTCTCTACTAGCTAGGTCTACTTTCTACTAGCTAGGTCTACTCTCTACTAGCTAGATCTACTCTCTACTAGTTAGGTCTACTCTCTACTAGCTGGGTCTACTCTACTAGCTGGGTCTACTCTCTACTAGTTAAGTCTCATTATCACCCAGAGGTGAACTGACCATGACCTCTCTCTCTCTCTCTCTCTCTCTCTCTCTCTCTCTCTCTCTCTCTCTCTCTCTCTCTCTCTCTCTCTCTCTCTCTCTCTCTCTCTCTCTCTCTCTCTCTCTCTCTCTCTCTCTCTCTCTCCCCCCCTCCCTCCCTCCTCTCCTGGTGTCCCTGTAGTGTTTCTGTGCGTCAGGACAGAAGAGTAGTACATGAGCAGAGGTAGTTTCCTTGGCTTGAGGGAACCCTGGCCTGCTGAGCGTACAGTAGAGACCACCATAGAGAGCCCTGCTGTTCCCCTGGATGTCTCCCCTCCTACTGTCACATCGAGGGGGGCAGAACATAGACACAAATGTCTGTTTAATCTTTGTTAGCCTAGTTACCGGCCGTCCAACGACCTTTGACTCTCACTTCAAAAACAATCGATTGAGACATCACAAGAGGGCGGGGCCATCCAGCACGATGGATAGAGTACGATGGCTCAATATGAGGACGAGTTCTCCTCTCCATGTGGTCTGGTCCAGTAGCTCTGGACTGGAGATGAAGGGGGAATAGTTGCTCTTTCATCTCCTTAATGACACTCATCTTCTGCCTCCTCGTCCTCGTCTGAGTAAGAAAACAATGGTTTCATGCAACATGCAAACGTCATTATTATTATCGCACGCTCTTGCCTCCAGTCCCCATTCACTCGCTCGCTCTCTCTCCTTCTCTGTCTCTTTCCCTCTCTCCCCCTCTCTCCTCCCTTCTGTCTCTCTTTTTCTTCCTCTCTCTCTCACTCTCTCTCTCCCTCTCCCTCTCCCTCTCCCTCTCTCTTTCTCCCCCCCCCCCCCTCTCTCCCCCGTCTCTCTCTGAGGGATTATATATATATTCTTGCCTGGTATTACTTCAGCTTTGCATGCAGCTGAACCTGTTCTTTATAATTCAGTGTCTCCCATCCCAGGCTCTGGCGTTCCTCACAGCACTAATAAAACATGAGGCTTATTGTTGTTCTCCGCATGTTAGCGGAAATATTGCTGACCAGCGCTGCGCTTTGAGATGTCTTACTTAATAATTGAATTAAAGACTGAATTAGTTTGTTCATCCGTATTCACATTTAAGCGAAAATGAATGAATAATTCAATAACATCCGTAGTTTTCTGTGCCCAGATGTTCAGAATTTTTCTGTTTAATGTTCTGGATGTTCTGGAGTATATTCTCAATGTTTCTATAGAATGTTGTCAATGTTTCTATAGAATGTTGTCAATGTTTATATAGAATGTTGTCAATGTTTCTATAGAATGTTCTCAATGTTTCTATAGAATGTTGTTGATGTTTACATAGAATGTTGTCAATGTTTCTATAGAATGTTGTCAATGTTTCTATAGAATGTTGTCAATGTTTCTATAGAATGTTATCAATGTTTCTATAGAATGTTGTCAATGTTTCTATAGAATGTTGTCAATGTTTCTATAGAATGTTGTCAATGTTTCTATAGAATGTTGTCAATGTTTCTAGAAAATGTCTTCAATGTTTCTATAGAATGTTGTCAATGTTTCTATAGAATGTTGTCAATGTTTACATAAAATGTTGTCAATGTTTATATAGAATGTTCTCAATGTTTCTATAGAATGTTCTCAATGTTTATATAGAATGTTCTCAATTATTCTATACAATGTTCTCAATCTTTTTATAGAATGTTGTCATTTTTTTTATAGAATGTTGTCCATTTTTTAATAGAATGTTCTCAATGTAACTATACAATGTTCATAATGTCTGCAGAATGTCCTGAATAATGCTATAGAATGTTTCTAGAATGTTCTGAATCTTTCATGAGGTCAAAAGCACGGTTTAGCCATGCAGGTTAAAGTGCATTTTCAGACGTATTATCATTAAGTGTGTGTGTGTGTGTGTGTGTGTGTGTGTGTGTGTGTGTGTGTGTGTGTGTGTGTGTGTGTGTGTGTGTGTGTGTGTGTGTGTGTGTGTGTGTGTGTGTGTGTGTGTGTGTGTGTGTGTGTGTGAATTTGTGTGTGTGTGTGAATTTGTGTGTATATATTGGGGTGACTGTGTGCATGTTTATCTGTGTGTGTGGGGGTGAGTGTGTTTGTGTTTATTTGAGTTTGTGTGTATATGTGGGGTTTGTGTGTGCGTGTGTGTTTGTGTGTGTGTGTCTGTACACATCTTTGTCCTTGGACATTTAGTTGCGCTTGCAGACATGTTATGATGTTTGCTGAAAATAGAATAGATTACCCAGCATGCCTTGTACCAGGAAGACAGTATCTAAACAGCTAATAATGGGTGTTTACTGACACCTTCTTGTCTCCTTGTCTCCTTGTCTCCTACAGAGAGAGAGGCTTCGCAACATTGAGCGCATCTGCAACCTGCTGAGAAAGGTAGGACGTCGCGCCTTTGGTCCTGGGTCCGTTGGACTGGTCCGTTGGACTGGTTAGGCTGGGCCTAATAGTGGCAGCCATGTTGGGTTGTGTGTGTTTGTGTGTGTGTTTGTGTGTATGTAATTCATTAGATGTGCAATCTTGTGGCTGGAGGCAGTGATGCTGTGTTGCACGGCAACGGACCAAACAGTATTCTCATTAAACCCCCATCCCTATCTCCCTCCTTCTCTTCTCCTCCTCTCTCTTTCGCTTTTTTCTCTCTCTGTCTCTCTCTCTCTCTGTTTCTCCCTCTCTCTTTATCTCTCTCTCTCTCTCTCTCTCTCTCTCTCTCTCTCTCTCTCTCTCTCTCTCTCTCTCTCTCTCTCTCTCTCTCTCTCTCTCTCTCTCTCTCTCTCTCTCTCTCTCTCTCTCTCTCTCTCTTTCTCTCTCTGTGTCTCTGTCTCTGTCTCTGTCTCTCTCTCTCTCTCTCTCTCTCTTTCTCTCTCTGCCTGTGGGTTCAGTATTCTGGGATGCTGAGCTCTGCACGGCCTGCCTGCGTCCCGACTTTGGGGGTTCTCGGTTTCCATGGCAACACCCTGACCGTGAGGTGCCAATCACCTCCATCAGCTTATATATACCGGTGTGTGTGCGTGTGAATATACATGTGTGCATGTGTGTGTGTGTACATGTGTGTGAGTGTATTATGTGTGTGTGTAGGGACGAGAGAGAGAGAGAGAGGGGGGAGGGAGAGGGAGAGAGGGAGAGAGGGAGAGAGAGGGGAGAGAGAGAGAGAGAGAGAGAGAGGGGGAGAGAGAGAGAGAGAGTTTATCCAGCAGATTGAATATTCATAAGCTGCTTCATTACAGCCTCTATCAGCAGCAGGTCGGCTGCCTGCACCACACAGCCTCACAACTCTTTAATCAAACGCTTTGCACCTTGCAGTGGGGGGGGGGAGGGGGGGGAGAAGAAGGGAGGGAGGGGGAGGAGGAGCGGGAGCGTGGGGGAGAGGGAGGCGGGGAGAGGGAGAGCGTTAGAGAAGGTGGAAGGAAAGACACAGATAGCAATACATTTAGTCTCATCCATCCATTCATCCATGGATTCATCCCTCATACTTCACCCATTCATCATCCATCCATCCAGCATCCATCCAAACTCTGGCCACTGGCTGTTCCTTCTGCCTTGTCAAGGTGACACGAGCTCTATCGTCAGCCAATCGGCTGAGAGCGAGAAGGAGGGGGCTGGGAGGGTTCCCTGGTGGTTGCCATGACGCCTACTGTTATTCTTCAAAGGGGAAAATGTACTTTTGAAATTCCAGTACAAAGAGTTACCCCCTGCCTTGTGCCGTATCTCTAACACACACACACACACACGCACGCACGCACGCACGCTCACTCACTCACTCACTCACTCACTCACTCACTCACTCACTCACTCACTCACTCCACTCACTCACTCACTCACTCACTCACTCACTCACTCACTCACTCACTCACTCACTCACTCACTCACTCACTCACTCACTCACTCACTCACTCACTCACTCACTCACTCACTCACTCACTCACTCACTCACTCACTCACTCACTCACTCACTCACTCACTCACTCACTCACTCACTCACTCACTCACTCACTCACTCACTCACTCACTCACTCACTCACTCACTCACTCACTCACTCACTCACTCACTCACTCACTCACTCACTCACTCACTCACTCACTCACTCACTCACTCACTCACTCACTCACTCACTCACTCACTCACTCACTCACTCACTCACTCACTCACTCACTCACTCACTCACTCACTCACTCACTCACTCACTCACTCACTCACTCACTCACTCACTCACTCACTCACTCACTCACTCACTCACTCACTCACTCACTCACTCATTCCACACCACACACAACCACTCGCACACTCACACACTCACACTCACTCACACACAGATTGACTCAGGTTAAGCTCACGTGGATCAGTTGAATTCCCTGATGGAGACATTTGAACGAGGCAGCGTCAGCATCGACTCCACCTAAGAAGGTTGTGAAACGGGAGTGGATGAGATCGTTAGTAGGTCAGACCGATCTGTGTCATCATGTTGGAGTACTTAGCATAATGTGTGCTCGCTACATTAGCATACCTAACAGGTTAAGGTCATGCTAATGCTCTGACATTCATGGTTCTTCCTCTGGATGGAAATGAGGTGTGTTACATAAACGGTGGTCGCCACGGTGTTGGGCGACCGCCAGGTCTTCCCTCTGACGCTAGACATCGCTAGACTGCGCCAGGCTACAGATGTAGTTGGCTCTAGTCTGCTGATGTGGTGACGGGGAGGAGAGATCTGACCAGCAGCTTATTAGCCTTTCACTGGATCCTATGAGCTAGTTGGTTCACCTCTGGGGGGGTGGGCTAGGCGGGGTCACCTGATAGGTCGATGCAGTCCTAACGCTGTGTAGGTGACACACCGTGTGGGGACTGCAGGGTTGAATCCCACCTCCAAGGTTACCGAGTACAGAAATACAAATGATGTACTTGATATAACATGTGAGATGTTACATACTTAATCCTGATATCACAAGTGACAGATAGTTAAATACTTAATCATTGGATCGTGTGACCGGGGTTCTGTCCATCTCAGGGATCATGTGATGCATAGTTATATACCTGATCATGTGACCAGGGTTCTGTGACGGCTCAGGGATCATGTGATGTATAGTTATATACCTGATCATGTGACCAGGGTTCTGTGACGGCTCAGGGATCATGTGATCATGTGATGTATAGTTATATACCTGGTCATGTGACCAGGGTTCTGTGGCGGCTCAGGGATCATGTGATCATGTGATGTATAGTTATATACCTGGTCATGTGATGTCTCTGGAGGGTGTGCTCTCTAAAGGCGGTAAATGTGTGTTATTACTCTTAGCTGGGCTTAATTGCCGCTGCCTTGTGCAGAGGTGAGGTGTGGGGGAGAGAGGGGAGACGGGGGAGGCTAGAGGAGGTGTGTGTGTGTGTGGGGGGGGGGGGGGTGTACTCAGTAATTGGCGCGTAAAGAGAAATGAGAACATCTAAAAGAAGCTGAGTTACAGTTAGCGTCTGGAGAGGCAATTACACTACACCCTGTTATATAAGGAGGGAGGGAGGGAGGGAGGGAGGAGGGGGAGAGGGGAGAGGAGAGAGAGGTTGAGGGAAGAGGAGAGGGGGGAGAGAAAGGAGGAGAGGAGAGGAGAGGAAGGGAGGAGGGGAGAGAGGATGAGGGAAGAACCAGAGGAGGGGAGAGGAGAGGAGGGGAGGGAGAAGGGGAGTGAGGACAAGGAGAGAGGGGAGAGTGGAGAGAGGATGAAGGAAGAGGAGAGGGGGGGGAGAAAGGAGCGAGAGGAGGAAAGAGAGGAGAGAGGAGGGGGGATGAGAGGAGAGGAAGGGAGAGTCGTAAGGTTTGGCAGGACTTGTAAGCAGGTGTTTCTGGGTCAATTCCCTGTGTCCTCAATCCATAATACTGATATTTACTGAACATTAATCATAATAAACTTGGATTTAATCGTCCACATATTTCCCATCACAGCCCTAACCCATCAAACGTGTGTTTGAAGAGTACAATCCCCCGTAGCATCTTCCCTCGCAGAGCTAAGGTTTACAAACTCTGCTGGAGTCTTCTCGTTCCGCACAGCTGTTGATGAAGAGCTCCCTGACGGAGGATGAAGACAAACTGCTTCACAGGACGGGATCACCTGACTGGTCACGTGACCAGGATCAGCTGGGAGTCTTCAGGTTCTGGGGCTGACCCCAGAGAGATGTAGTCCTGCACACAGACACACACACACAGCCACGCATAGACACACACACAGACAGACACACACACGTACACACACACGCACAAACATCTGTACTCCCAAACCCCGACACACAAACACAAACACACACATCTGTAGTCCCAGCTGAGACAAGCCCTGAGGGACTGCAGCCCCTACAGACACACACACATGTACGCACACGCACACGCACACACCCACACCCACACCCACAGGGGAGGGGAAAGCCATGCAAGCCAGGAGCTCTTAGTAGTCACGCACCTTGCTCAAGGGCACGAGGACACGCCAGCATCCAACCTGGATCTGTCCGGTAACCACGGCGATCTCCGGAGCCTGAGATAATCACCCTTCTCCTCTCGTCCTCCATCAATCTCTCTCTCCCTCCTTCTCTCTCTTGCTCACCATCTCTGGCTCTAATCTCTCTCTCTCTCTCTCTCTCTCTCTCTCTCTCTCTCTCTCTCTCTCTCTCTCTCAACCCCCCCTCTCCAACCCTTATCTCTCCCTCTCCTACCCCTTCCCCTCTCTAACCTCTCTCTCTCTCCCTCTATACGATAGGGCCTACTGACATTCTGTCCCAGTTGGATCACTGTGTTTGTGCATGTGTTTGCGTCCATGCGTGCGCGCGTGTATAAGGACGCGTGAATGTCTGATTCATAATCTAACATCTCCCAGTGCCAGGACGCAGTACATGCTGTTAGAGGAGCAGAGGAGTTGTCCAAGCTGCTTCCACCACCATGTTGGCTAAATGCAGTCTATTCCCTGTTGGGCGAGCAGATAGTAAACTATGTATGAGCAACACGTTAGTATTTGTAGGTTGTGCGGGGGAGGGCCGCCTGTCACAGCACACGGCGGAGAGCAGAGTCAGAGCAGGGACGTCAGCGCCGCCGTGTTCAGCTCGCACCCCTTATCTGTAGGGCTCTGGATCACGGCCCGGCCCTGGGAGACGAATGGACCCCTGAACCCTGAACCCCTGGAGGGGGCTGAGGCGCCCCTGGGCACCTGACCCCTGGGCACCTGACCCCACTGCCCCAGAACAGCTGCTCCCCTACATGGCAGTGGAGGCATGGGGAATGAATGTGTGTGTGACTGGGGGAATGAATGTGTGTGTGACTGGGGGAATGAATTGTGTGTGTGACTGGGTGAATGAATGTGTGTGTGACTGGGTGAATGAATGTGTGTGTGACTGGTGAATGAATGTGTGTGTGACTGGGTGAATGAATGTGTGCTGTGACTGGGTGAATGTGAGGCCCTGATTGTAACTGGTCTTCTAGCTGGTCTGTTCTATGTTCTGTGTTCCGGCTGGTTCTAGCTGGTCTGCTCTATGTTCGAGCTGGTTCTAGCCGGTCTGCTCTGTGTTCTGTGTTCTCTAGCTGGTTCCAGCTGGTTCTAGCCGGTCTGTTCTGTGTTCTGTGTTCCAGCTGGTTCTAGCCGGTCTGCTCTGTGTTCTGTGTTCTCTAGCTGGTTCCAGCTGGTTCTAGCGGTCTGTTCTGTGTTCTGTGTTCCAGCTGGTTCTAGCCGGTCTGCTCTGTGTTCTGTGTCTCTAGCTGGTTCTAGCCGGTCTGTTCTGTGTTTCTGTGTTCTGTGTTCTCTAGCTGGTTCCAGCTGGTTCTAGCCGGTCTGCTCTGTGTTCTGTGTTCTGTGTTCTCTAGCTGGTTCCAGCTGGTTCTAGCCGGTCTGCTCTGTGTTCTGTGTTCTCTAGCTGGTTCCAGCTGGTTCTAGCCGTCTGCTCTGTGTTCTGTGTTCTGTGTTCTCTAGCTGGTTCCAGCTGGTTCTAGCCGGTCTGCTCTGTGTTCTGTGTTCTGTGTTCTGTGTTCTCTAGCTGGTTCCAGCTGGTTCTAGCCGGTCTGCTCTGTGTTCTGTGTTCTCTAGCTGGTTCCAGCTGGTTCTAGCCGGTCTGCTCTGTGTTCTGTGTTCCAGCTGGTTCTCCCAGAGTACTCCATCCATGGTCTGTTCTGCATCATGTTCCTGTGCGCCCAGGAGTGGCTCACGGTCGGGCTGAACATCCCTCTGCTGTTCTACAACACCTGGAGGTAGCTACACACTGTACACACCACTACGCACAACACTACACACTCTGACTACAAACTCTACCACTCTGAGTACACACTCTACACACTACACTACACACTACACTGCACACTACACTACACACTACACTACACTACACACTACACTGCACACTACACTGCACACTCTGACTACAGACTCTACTTACTACACTACACTACACACAACACTAATCACTACACACAACACTCAGACTACAACCTTGTCCTCTCATACTCTGACTACACACTCTACACACACACTACACTACACACTCGGCCACTCGCCCAGAGTAGCAGATCGATGTATAGACCAAAGCAGTCTGGGATGCATGGCGGATAGTAGACCAGAGCAGTGGATAACAGACCTGAACTGCTGAAGAAGTTCACCACCTTCCTCCTCCTCCTCTTCCTCCTGCTGCTGCAGTGTAATGATGACGACGATGGTGAGGTCAGGCCCAGATGTTGGCACAGCAGTGCTCCTGCTCCAGTGTGTACTTTGTGTAGTTTCCTAGTACACACAGCGTCTGTCTCCGAGCTCCCGGGTGTTGTGATGCAGCTTTGGGGTTAGAGTAAAATAAAGTTAAATCCCTGAAAATAATCCACTTACCACGGCCCATTAAATTATGGACCCTACTGTCCACCCAGCACCCTACTGTCCCTCTGGTGACACCCAGCATCCATCAGATCTCCATCAGGGACCTACTTCCTGTCTGGTGGACCTACTTCCTGTCTGGTGGACCCACTTCCTGTCTGGTGGACCCACTTTCCTGACTGGTGGACCCACTTCCTGACTGGTGGACCCACTTCCTGTCTGGTGGACCCACTTCCTGTCTGGTGGCCCCACTCCTGTCTTGTGGACCTACTTCCTGTCTGGTGGACTCACTTCCATTTCTGGTGGACCCACTTCCTGTCTGGTGGACCCACTTCCTGTCTGGTGGACCCACTTCCTGTCTGGTGGACCCACTTCCTGTCTGGGACTCGGCTGTTTTCCATAAATTACCAAAGCTGTGAAATCTTCTCAGGCGACACGTTGTTTCAAAATAACTCACCCACTTTATCTCACCAGTGGGGGTTTGGGCTGTTTCTCTCTTGATTACTTCACAGAAAATATGTCTTCGAAGAACACAGATGGCGGCGTGTATATATATATATATATATATATAGTGTGTGTGTGTGTGTCTGTGTGAATCTGTGATACCGATCACAGAGCAACCCATTTACCTCTGGGCTCAGAATGGAGCACATTGATTTGAACCGAGATGAGACTAGACTGATGCTCTGAATCGCTTCCTCTTCCAGGGAAATCCCACGAGTTGTTAGAATCAAACCACAAGTTCTATTGGAACACAGCCAAACTATAAGCCCTCCTCCGAGTTATATTGGAACACCGCCAAACTACAACCTACATCTGAGTTATATTGGAACACAGCCAACTACAACTTACATCTGAGTTATATTGAACACCGCCAAACTACAACTTACCTCTGAGTTATATTTGAACACAGCCAAACTACAAGCTTACCTCTGAGTTGTATTGGAACACAGCCCAACTACAAGCTTACCTCTAGTTGTATTGGAACACAGCCCAACTACAAGCTTACCTCTGAGTTGTATTGGAACACAGCCCAACTACAAGCTTACCTCTGAGTTGTATTGGAACACAGCCCAACTACAAGCTTACCTCTGAGTTGTATTGGAACACAGCCCAACTACAAGCTTACCTCTGAGTTGTATTGAACACAGCCCAACTACAAGCTTACCTCTGAGTTGTATTGGAACACAGCCCAACTACAAGCTTACCTCTGAGTTGTATTGGACCCAGCCCGACCCCGGTGGGCTGAGTGTGTAGCTCCTCCCCCTCTGCAGCCCGACCCCAGTGGGCTGAGTGTGTAGCTCCTCCCCCTCTGCAGCCCGACCCCAGTGACCCCGGTGGGCTCAGTGTGTAGCTTCTCCCCCTCTGCAGCCCGACCCCAGTGGCTGAGTGTGTAGCTCCTCCCCCTCTGCAGGGCTGAGTGTGTAGCTCCTCCCCTCTGCAGGGCTGAGTGTGTAGCTCCTCCCCCTCTGCAGGGCTGAGTGTATAGCGTCTCCCCCTCTGCAGCCGGTACTTCCACAGCCCGACCGACACCAAGGAGCTCCTCTACGACCGGCCTCGGTCATGAACGGGGACACCCTCAAGTTCTGCCTGAAGGAGGCCTGGTGCAAGCTGTCCTTCTTCGTCCTCTCCTTCTCTACTATCTCTACTGGTGAGTCCCTTCCTGGGGGCGGGGCCAGCAACAGAGTCTGTCCCAGGTGTATTACCAGACGTGCTAGGATGGACCAATTATTAACCATCCATCAATTATTCATCAGTGTGCCGGTCCGTAAGAGATGTACAGCTAACACCTATCGTAAAGCTATCGACTCTTAGCTCAGATATAATAATAACATGTGCCATCCTTTATTATGAGTAAGTTGGTCCGTAATTACCGTGTTGAAAACATAAATCTATCTTATTGATAGGCCTATTATTAATTCATAGGATGTGTGTTTTCCATATAATGTTGAAAATGAGTTTGTTTAGTGTGTTCTATTGCTGTCCTCATAACTTATTTCCCCGGTGAGTTCTCTCCATGTGTTCACCATAGTGAGTTCTCTCCATGGGTTCACCATAGTGAGTTCTCTCCCATGTGTTCACCATAGTGAGTTCTCTCCATGTGTTCCCCATAGTGAGTTCTCTCCATGTGTTCCCCATAGTGAGTTCTCTCCATGGTTCACCATAGTGAGTTCTCTCCATGTGTTCCCCATAGTGAGTTCTCTCCATGTGTTCCCCATAGTGAGTTCTCTCCATGTGTTCACCATAGTGAGTTCTCTCCACGGTTCACCAAGTGAGTTCTCTCCATGTGTTCACCATAGTGAGTTCTCTCCATGGGTTCACCATAGTGTGTTCTCTCCATGGGTTCACCATAGTGAATTCTTTCCTCATAACTTCTCCATGTGTTCACCAAACTGAATTCTCTCTTCTAACAAACTTCATGTGTTCACCATAGTCAACTCTCTCCTCAGAACATCTCCATGTCTTCACCATAGTGAATTGTCTCCTGATAACTTCCTCATGTGTTCACCATAGTGAGTTCTCTCCATGTGTTCACCATAGTGAGTTCACTTCCATCACTTCTCCATATGTTCCCCATAGTGAGTTCCCTTCTCCATATGTTCCCCATAGTGAGTTCCCTTCTCCATATGTTCACCATAGTGAGTTCCCTTCCATATGTTCACCATAGTTAGTTCACTTCCATTACTCTCATTTGTTCAACATAGTGAGTTCTTTCCCTTAAAACTAACTTCTCCATGTCTTCACCATAGTGAGTTATCTACTGGTGACTAACCATTCTCCATGTGGTCACCATAGTGAGTTCTATTGCTGTCCTCGTGACTAACTATTCTCCATGTGTTGCGTGACTGTTGCAGTGTTTGGAACCTGGATATTCCCTGTAATAAGTCTTAAGGAAACATTAAAGGTACAATCCTTACTTATTTTTCTCTGCTCTTTTCACTGTCAGAAATCTTAAAAATGATTCTCCCGATAATTCGGCGCACCACATTTTGTTTGTGGTGTCGCGTATAGCCCCCCCTGCCTTTGGTCCGTTACCAAGGATACCGTACGGTCGCCACCGCGTATCGCGGTGGTCTCTTCGGCCCGGCCCGGTAATGGGTCATGAGGGGCGGTTGGGGCTATATGGCTTAGAACCTCAACACATGGCGACCATAAGCTGTTGGAACCAACACTCTGGGTCTCCTGTCCCCCGGACACGAGACGCCGTGAAACCTCAAACCCATCACAAACAAACCAACAAATTGTAGGTTTTTAAAACCGCTGACGAATGAGAATGGTTCTGGACTGAAGGATTGCAGCTTTAACATGGAGTTGGTCTTCTATGTTGCGATCGCGCTGAGGTTCCCCGTATCGGCACATTGTGTGGACCAGCAAACCCCGGCGGCGATGATTCATTTTTTTATTGTTATCTTCTTTACTGGTCAGGAGGAAACAGAGGGGGATCGGCTATGGAGCTATGTTATATGTGTAAATATATAAACACACACACAAATACATACACACACAGACACACACACACACACACAACACACACACACACACACACACACACACTTTGACGGTGCATATGACCTCTGTGCTCTGGATGCTGGCAGAGATGTTGACCAGGGTTTTACTGATTGAACAAAGGAGAGCTGGTTACATCCTCAAGGAGGCATCCAGACCTGTCCTCCCCTTCTTATGTCACAGAGTGTATGAGAGAGAGAGAGAGAGAGAGAGAGAGAGAGAGAGAGAGAGAGAGAGG